>NC_141540.1:112680000-112892500 GCF_021556685.1 Rattus norvegicus | reverse complement strand
TGTGATTGTCTTCCTTGTCTCTTATCCCTGCAATGTTCTGTACGGCTTTGTGACTCTACCAGCAACAACTTTGGAACTTCAAAACTATGAACTGGAATAAAGTTTTCTTTTATAAATTATTTCTGGTTCAAGTATTGTTACAACACAAAGGGCATATGAATGGCCTTAAACCCTGGTCAAAGAGATTTTTCTAGCACTAAAATGTTTAAAACAATGCTATTGTAGCTCCAGTGGGGATGGAATAATACATATTTACAGGCCTGCATTATTTTCTAGAGTCATCTGAGAAAGGGTTTCTAATTCAAGAGGACCAGCTAAATGCAAATAAATATGAATCCGCAGCATCACTAACCTGTGAGAGCAATACCTTTTGAAGAAGGGAAAGTACTAACTTGTAGGAAGAGACATACAGCTTTCATCTAGTAAGTAGCACAAATGCTCAACAGCGTAATGATGAGTCCATAGTGATTAAAGCAAGGAAAAGGTATCTTAGCTTGTACATGAGCATCCTGTGCTGAAGGGAAAATGCACTCAGAATTAATTCAGATAATGTATACAAATAAGACCAAACAAAAATCTACCATGAATCTAGAAAGAGGGAGCAGCACAGAGTGGCTAAAATATATTATTTAATAAAATGTTTTTAATAAGATATAGGAAGAAGGAGGAAAGATGAGCAATGTACTGGGAGGAGAAAGGAAAAAACTAGACTTCCTTTGAATGACCTTCATATTAGCTTGCGCAGTGTTTGCTTAACAAGTATAAGATCTTGGGTTTGATCCTCAGAAATGCATCAAAGCAGAAGTGGTGGTGATCAGATATAATTTCAACTCATGGGAGTAGATAAAAGGGGATCATAGTTCAAAGAAGTTCTAGGCTACACAGTAAGTTCCAGGTCAGTGTAGGCTGAATGAGAGCTCCACATTACTTCAAAGAGAAGCCATTCCTTACTTGACCACACCCACAAACCATGACTGTGGATCTTTTTTCAGCGAGAGGGCTAATTTTGTTTGTCAACTTGACAGAACCAGGAAAAGGGAAGCTTAGTTGAAGAGCTGCCTTCCTCAGATTTGCTTGTGGGCACGTCGGCGAGACATTTTCTTGGTCACTAACTGATGTAGGAGGACCCATCTCATCATGGAAGATACAATCCCTAGGCCAGTAGATCTGGGCTGTATAAGACTGACAATTAAATATGAAGATGGCAGCAAACCCGTTAGCAGCATTCTTCCATGGTATCTGAGCCAGGTTCTTGTCAAATCCCCTTAGTTATAGTACCTGGAAGTATAGGATGAAATAAATCCTTTCCTTCTTAAGCAGATTCTTATCATAATGCTTATCACATAAACAGAAACCTAACTGGGACATTCAGTAAGAGACTCCAGGTCTCTTACTCAGCTGGCTCAGCAGTAAAAACATTGAAAGAAACCTGCTTGTGTCTCAAATTACATGAATTCTCTAACTTCATTACATGACTGCTCTTTATGTAGATCCTTCCCTGTTGACTTCCAGCCCAGCTGACCCTATATGGGGCTCCAGCTTGAATTCTATCAAGTGCAAAAAGGAAATATGACCACCTTTGTCCATGAGTGTCTAAGTGCCACTCTCAACTCTTCCTCCCCTAAAGAAGGAAATCTTCCCTGAGGAAAGTAAGGAATTTAGCAACTTCTCTAATGCATTTCAGAATATGAGCTTGAGGTCCATCTCACTACTTCTCACAACACGATGCTGAATCGCATTTCTGTTATTTCAAAGCCGGGCTTATGTCTGCAATAGGCACTAGTGCGTGGGGTACATACTTCACAAGAGCACGTTCACACTGCTTGATCACAAGGAGTTGTGACATGAACAGGGGAAGCAGATGCTGAGTGCTGGGTTCTGTTCATTAAATAACTAAATATGAGTGACTAAAGTACTCACAGAACCATGTTCTCTCATTGCTTAGTCAAGACTTAGGCATTCATGAAGCCATTCATCAGTTCATTCAAATTTGCCTTGTTAATAACCTGTTTTTTAGGATGTGCTATGAGAAATGCTGGGGATATTGTACCCTGTATAGCCCCTGCCTTAAAGGGGCTTAGGGTAGTTGGATGCAATCGAAGATAAATTACAGACTTGTGTGATACAAATAAAGGGAAGGTGTAAAATAGAGAAAGTGATGCTACTGTTGGTCAACCCTCTGTGTAGGAAAAAGCTTCCTCACAAGATGAAGCTCCAGTGTTAAGTGTCAAAGGTTTAATTGGATCCAAAGAAGAAAATGGAAGGTCCATAGAAGGGATTGTAACCCACTAGAGCACTTATTCACTGCACAATTATCTACTGGGTACCTCAGGATACAGCAGAGAAGAAATCAGAAAGAATATTCCAATCTAATGAAGTTTACCTAATCATATTGTTCTGGACTTTGAAGAAGCCAAATAATATGAAAAACAACATATACAAAGGCAAAATAGTAAATACAACTGGTACAGAAGGCCAATCACAGACCTAAATGATAGATTTTGGGGTTGGATATTACTCTCTATTATGGGCACATTCAGTCTTGGCAAGCAGATATGTCTCATTGACTCTTTCCTGAAAGAGAAGCCCGGTGCATTGTGGGACTGTTAGCAGCATCCCTGCCGTATACCTAATAGAAGTCAGAAGTAATACCTCTCCTAGGTATACTGACAAAAACATCTCCAGTCAGTTCCAAATGTATCCAGGGGACAAAAGAAACCTATAGAGAATCACTGCTGTGTTACAACTGGGGGATTTTGATGAGTTAAGTGTCAACTAAATGTGTTCGTCAAATGATGTAAAAAATTGTTCCATATATTTCTATTTGGTACTGACAATTCACAAATTTAACTTCTGTTGTCTGTGCAAAGTAAAATAATGCTTGTTAGTTTACTTTTTCTGGAGAGCCCACTGACTTCAGGCTCATGCTTTTCTCTTCTTTTGAAAGCAGGATTATTTGTTGAGATTTGCAAGGATCAAAGGCACAAAAGATACAAGTTCTGGGCCTCAGAAAGTGATATTTCTCACTGTATTTTGAATGGAATTCCACACTTGAAGTAGAAAGCATAAGAAAAAGGAAAAACAGAAACATTTGCAGATACACCCATAAAACTTTGAAAGCCTACCTCCATCAAGACCCTTTCAAAAGTCTATAATGGCTACAACACTTGCTCCGCTCTAAGGCTTGTCTCTACACAGAGGCAATACAAAGCCTCAGTCAGAAGGACTAAAAGTTGAAGGTTAAAAGGATATAAATTACCCATGACTTTCAGGATTCCCTTGTAAGTAGGATGTGTGAGTCTCTCCTCATCTTTTTCTCCATCTTACCTCCATTTCTTCTATCTTTATCCCCATGCAATCAGTATTAACTGTTCAACATACTATTACATAGCTTTGCACTGGAGCCCATTTATAACCTGCCAGATGAATCTAGTTAGAAATCAGGTAGCCTCAGTGTAAGAAAGACCCTTGTTGCTAGCAAAATCTCAGTAATACTAGCTTAGAAAGAGCTCCCTTCTACCCGCAAGCCCCTCAGAAGGACTACGTGCAAAAATACCCACTGGGTAGCTCATCTTGGAGGATTTCAACATCTTGAATCAGTGTATCATTATTGCTCTTCTTAATCGTTCAAGTTCATTTGTTATAAATCCACTGATTTTTGTAAGTAATATAGCACCCATTCAACCTCAGCTGAAAACTTGAGCATTGTCAATGACAATTCTTTTCTAACATTTTCCATATCTACTGCATTCCTGAAGATTCCATTACTACTATTTCTTATGTCAATATTCATATCACTGCTTATTCATGGGCTACAACTGGATTCTGATGTCTTGCTTACTAGTAAGCATGACTTGTCTTGATATTTAATGAGCAGGTGAATAAGTAAATCATACCTCTGTACAACAAAGTACATCGTGCATCAGTCATAACTCTAAGTTGAAAGATACTTGAGAAATAAATAAATGAAATTTATTACTTTTAATTTTCAATTAGTTTTCAGTCAGCACTTAGTGTCTTCTAAGATGTTTCATTCTCCTCATCATCCAGAGAGCAACAGAATTAGGCCTTTGGACAATAAATTTGCAGAGTCCCTTATACTTTCTTTGGGCCACATATAAAATGTGGTAGCATACAGATATGACTTATCTGTATCCATATCCATATCATTTACACCATTATAGATTACTTAGAATACCTAACTCAAAGCTAACACTCTACAACACTTATTCTTTATTACTTAGATGCCAAAGGAAATAACAAGTTTATTTTCTTTTTTTCTATTTTAATTTATTTACTCACTGTACAACTCGATTCCAACCTCTCTCCCACACTCATTCCCAATACGGCCACTGCCACTGAGGCCTGACAAGATAGCATAGTTAGGGGAGCAGGATCCACAGGCAGGCAACAGAGTCAGGGTAAGCCCTCATTTGCTGGGGGACCTGCATAAATACCAACTGCACATCATATGTTTTGAGGCCTATGTATAGCCCTTGTATGCTCTGCTCTTTGGTTGGTTGTTCAGACACTTGGAGCACACAAGGGTCCAGGTTAGTTGACTCTATTGGCCTTCTTTTGGGGGGGGTTTACTGAATTATTTTATTCTTTTTTATTTTATTAGATATATTTTTTTACTTTCATTTCAAATGTTATTCCCTTTCCCGGTTTCCTGTCCATACGTACCCTTCCCCTCCCCCTCCCCACTCCTCCCCCTCCCCTATAAGGATATTCCCCCATCCATCCCCCTTACTGCCCCCCCCATATTCCCCTGAACTGGGAGTCCAACCTTGGCAGGACCAAGGGTTTCCCCTTCCACTGGTGCCCCAACAAGGCTATTCTCTGCTACATATGCAGTTGGAGCCCTGGGTGAGTCCATGTATAGTCTTTCAGTAGTCGTTTAGTTGCAGGAAGCTCTGGTTGGTTGGCATTGTTGTTCTTATGGGGTTGCAAGCTCCTTCAATTCTCCTTCCTCTCTCATTCCCCCTAAGGGGGTCCTGTTTTCAGTTCAGTGATTTGCTGCTAGCATGGACCTCTGTATTGGACATGTTTGGATGTGTCTCTCAGGAGAGGTCTATATCTGGTCCCTTTAAGCATACAATTTTAGCTTCATCAATCTTATCTAGTTTTGGTGGCTGTATGTATATGGGCCACATGTGGGGCAGGCTCTGAATGACCGTTACGTCAGTCAGTTGCTGCTCTAAACTTTGCTTCCATATCCTCTCCTATGGATGATTTTTCCCCTTTTAAGAAGGATTAGGAGCATCTGCATTTTGGTCATCCTTCTTCTTAAGCTTCCTGTGGTTTGTGGATTGCATCTTGGGTAGTTCGAGCTTTTAGGCTAATATATAGAGTCTTTATACCCTCCAGTTTCCTCAATCCTTTCCCCAACTTTTCACAGGACTTTCAGAGCTCCATCTATTTTTTGGCTGTGGGTCTCAGCATCTCTTTTCATTGGCTGATGGGTGGAGTTTTTCAGACAGTTATGCTATGTTTCTGTCTACAGGCATAACAGAGAATCATTAATAGTGTCAGAGGTTGATTCTTGCATATGGGTTAGAGCTTAAGTTGGGCCAGTCATTGTGTAAGCTTCAGCAATGTTTCCTTTACAAATGTGGATGCAGTTCCATTTGGGCCATAGATGTTCAGAAATGAGATGCCTTCTGGGTGTATTTTTCCCTTGATGAATATGAAGTTTTTTTTTTCATATTTTTTGATTACTTTAGGTTGAAAACCTATTTAATTATATATTAGAATGGCTACTTCAGCTTATTTCTTAGGTCATTTTGCTTGGAAAACCTATTTCCAGCCATTTACTCTTAAATTTTTGTTACTAAAGTATATTTCTTGTATACCACAAAATGATGGATCCTGCTTATGCATCCACTCTGTTACCCTATGTCATTTTATTGGGAAACTGAGTGCATTGATGTACAGAGATATTAATGACTAGTGATTATTAATGTTGATGGTGGTTGTGTGTGTGTGTGTGTGTGTGTTTTATTTTGATTTTACTAGTGTGAAATTTATTTTTTGTGCTTTCTTGGGTGTAGTTAGATTCATTTTGGAGTTTCCTTCTAATATACTCTGTAGGGATGGATTAGTGGAAAGATACTGTTTAAATTTGGTTTTGTCATGAAATATCTTATTTTCTCCATCTATGGTGATTGAAGGTTTTTCTGGTTATAGTAATCTTGGCTGACATCTCTGGTCTTTTTGGATCTGAAAGATGCATGCCCAGGCCTTCTGGTCTAGGCCTGTTTCTATATGCTTCTTGGCATTTCTCCCTTACATATTTTAATATCCTTTTTTGTTCTGTACTTTTTGTGTTTTGATTATTATATGGTGTTGGGCATATTTTCTTTTCTACTCCATTCTATTTGGTGTTTTGTAAGCTCCTTGTACTTTTATAGCCTTCCCTTTCATTAAGAAAAAATTCCTTTATGATTTTGTTGAAGGTATTTTCTGGGCCTTCATGCTGGGAAACTTCTCCTTCTTCTTCTTTTTTTTTTCTTTTTTTTTGGGGCTGGGGATCGAACCCAGGATCTTGTGCTTCCTAGGCAAGCGCTCTACCACTGAGCCAAATCCCCAACCCCACTTCTCCTTCTTCTATTCCTATTATTACTATGTTTGTTTTTTATATAGTGTCCCAATATTCCTGTGTCATGAGAGTTTTAGCTTTGGCATATTCTCTGACCAATGTATCAATTTCTTCTCCCATATCTTCTATGACATCTTCTCTTGCATCTATTGTATTCTGTTAGTGATGCTTTCACCTGTAGTTCCTGTTCCCTTTCCTAGGCCTTCCATCTCCAGGATTGCCCCAATTTGTGTTTTCTTTATTTCTTCTACTTCTGTTTTTAGTTAATGAACAGTTTTATTTATTTCTTTCACCTGTTTGACTGTATTTTTGTATATTTTTAAGAGATTTATTCATTTCCTCTTTAAATCCTCTATAATCTTTGTAAGATTGGGTTTAAGGTCATCTTCTTGTGTGTCAGCTGTGTTAGCATATCCACTGCTTACTGGAGCAGTATTGCTGGGCTCTGGTGGGGTCATGTTTCCTTACTCTTGTTTATTGGATTCCGGCATAGATGTGATTCTATATAGTGATTGAAGTGTGGTAGGCTTTTATGCTGTCCTCTAGCCATTGGTTGTCCTTGTTGTTGGCTGAATGATTCTGATGCCAGCTGAACTCCTGTGCTGGTTGTGCCTCAGGTAGACTAGACTATTGTACATTTTTAATTTTTAAAAATATTTTAATCCAGAGTTATTACACAGATATAGATTCTCTCTCTCTCTCTCTCTCTCTCTCTCTCTCTCTCTCTCTCTCTCTCTCTCTCTCTCTGAAGCATCTTACTACCTCAACTAATGCAATCTAGAAACCTTCTCAAAGACATGCACACAAGTTTGTCTCATAAGTGATTCCAGATCCTATCAATGTGATAATACTAATGACAATCCCAAACCTGGGATTAATAACCATTCTATTCAGATGAAGTTAATTCTCACTGTGCTATAAAAGCTTTTCGGGACTCGATCCAGACAGCTGTGCTTCATTCCTCTGCACATATAGAAATGGGCTGTACTTTTTGGATGTGTTGTCTGTTGAAAAAGATTAGAGACCAAAGGAAGAAACACAAAGTCTATGCCTGGATTTCATCCAATCATCATAACTAACTTTTTAGTTCCCATGTCCTCTAAAATTGAAACAGCACACATCAAAACTAATCAGGGGTGCTGAGATAATTAATGGCAGTACAAGGGAAGTTCCCTATGTTTCTTCTGTTCAGGAACAAAGTGGATCTCATTGGACCAGAGTACAGAGGTCGTTCAATCATCTCAGTGTCTCATCAGGTTTTAGAAAAGTAAAGACACACTTCTTCAGAAAGAGAACAAAAAATAAGATGTAATACCAAATAAAAGCATCGCCTAGGTCTTTTCTCACATGTAATCTGGGGGAAAAGGCTCTTTTGCGCAGTGACTCAGAATCTCAAAGCACACTTGGGTATCTCCCTGTGTCTGCAGAACAGACATTAAGACAGAGGAAAAGATCTGTAGGGGAATAAGATGCCTCCTTTCTATAACACTTATTTTTTCCAAATGCTTCTGTAGGGTATACAGGCTGCAGCTACCTAACGAGGCACAGATTGAAAATGGCTCTTGTAGGTAATCCAGCCTGATGGTACCCGGAGGCACTGGGATGAAATATCTCTAATTGCAATTTTTAGTTATTATCAACATGGCCATCATAGTTCACAGATAATCAAAGGGCTGTGCTTACTTTTCATTATTTGTTCCAGGTCTTTTTGGAAGCCAGGAAATTAGAGCTACAAGTAACTGTAGAATCAAGGGAAGCCTTTCTTTTCTTTAGAATTTTAGTGTTGCTCTTCAATACCGGCATAGATGTGATTCTATATAGTGATTGAAGTGTGGTAGGCTTTAATTGCCGTCAGGTTCAGTTCTGAGAGTCATCAATGACAATGATCACCGACTGCTTATTACATTCTCGACATCATCAACAATCTCTAATATTAACCAAATAACATGTAACAAGCAAATGAGTGTTTAGTGTCATATGCTGTGCTAATGCCATTTAACTTAAATATGTGTCTTAGTCAGGGTCTCTATTCCTGCGCAAAGCACCATGGCAAAGAAGCAAGTTGGGGAGGAAAGGGTTTATTCAGCTTACACTTCCACATTGCTGTTCATCACCTAAGGAAGTCAGGACTGGAACTCACACAAGGTAGGAACTTGGAGGCAGGAGTGGACGCACAAGCCATGGAAGAATGCTGCTTACTGGCCTCTTCCTCTAACTTGCCTAGCTTGCTTTGCTATAGAACCCAGGACTACCAGCCCAGGGACTGCATCACCCACAATGGGGAGGAGATGCCAAATCTTTTCAGTGCAGATGCCATTTTAGAGAACCTGACCTAAGTTTAAGTTCAGGTAAACTAACAGACTAGTAACTAGCATTAGTTTCCAAGTTGTCCCACAGTAAAACCTGAGCCTAGCTCCAGTCTCTAGGTTAATGCCCAACATGACCATCATTCCCAGGTTACACCCTTAACAAGACCAGCATCTCCAGGTTATTCCCCCAACAAACCTGCACCCTCAGGTTACAAGCCCACCCCCTGCCTAATGACCAACAGTGCAGAGGGGTGCATAAATCAAGTTTATGATGTGACTCCCAGCACCAGCTATTTATGTTAAAGACCACAGTAGCTTTCCAATTAGATGCTTGCACACATACTCCCTGCCTGCTGCTTACTATAAAGCCTTGGCCTGGTAGACACTCAGGGTTCCCCCACCACCAAAACTATCCTGTGTGAATGTAGTGCGTTAGGGGGAAGGGTGATCTAGCTCGAATAGAGACCCTGCTGTGAATTGCATCAGATCAGCCTCTGTCTGGTTTTGGGGGGATCGCTAACATTTCCCTGGCTCTACATTATGGTATATTGACCTAGAAGTTCCCCATGACACACAGGACTAGTGATCTGGAGGATCTTGAAGCCAGCAAAATGAGTCTAGGTATTTGTGTTTTTATGTTTGTAACACGGTGTTAAATTTCCTGATTATTGCCTGTCTGAACATTGAATTTTTCTAAGCTTTTGTGAGATCTGCAGAGCGGAACGGAAGCGAGCTTGCGTAGAGGTAAGTGTGGTAAGTCTTCCAGCCGTGCTGAGATGATTTATTTGTGTGGAACTTGGTGGCTTGCGTTGCCGTGGTAATTCTTATAGGTTTGAACTGCGTTTAGGAAATTTGTCTTTGTGTGTCAGAAGTTTTCTATGTGGTCTGAGCAGGTGAGTACTTGCACGGTGGGGCCAAAGCTTGTGATTTGTGTGGCAGCTAATGTGTCTGAATGTTAGAAACTTTCTGTGAGATCTATAGAGAGAACGGGACGAAAATCTGTGAAAAGATAAAATGATTGATGTTGCCATGGTGATTTTTCCAGGTCTGAGTAAACATTTGTGCAGTACTTAGGGTTGTTATGTGTGTGAGCGCCACCGTCTGGTTCATTTTTGTTACCGCATGCTGTAGCTTTTTCTTCCAGGTCTGAGTTGCGATTCATCCGTCTTCTGTGACCACCACCTTCTGGTTGGTTCTTGTTACTACAGGCTGTATCTTTTTCTGGTTTTGGTTGGTTTTGATTCTGGTTGTACCTTTTTCTGTTCACTGATTCTTAATGGTGCAACATCTTTCTAGGAACAAGGCCTTGAATTTGTTTTGTTGCTAAATTTCTGTTAGGGAAGACGTGTCTGGGAGCCGTGGCAAAGGCAGGGCAAGGAGACATCCTGAGTCTTGGTCTGGGGTGGGCGTGGGCTCAGGGGGGCCAAGAGATGACCACCAATCTGCTTCTTTTCTCCTGTGTGTGTGTGTGTGTGTGTGTGTGTGTGTGTGTATACCACTTTCTGGTTGTTTCTGATTTTTACCTAATAGAGAAGAAAAGATTGGACTAGTGTTTTGGGTGGCATACAGAGGTCTGTTTCATGAGTGCCATTTTCTGGCTCTTTCTTGTTTCTGCTTGAAAGCCGGGGAAGGTTTTATTTGTGTTTTTGTATGTTGTGTTTGTGTTTCTCTTTACAAGATGACTTCGACCAGGTGGCTTCGATGAGATAACTTTGAAGAGATGACTTTGAGAAGTGACTTTGACGGACTTATTAACATGAGACAGGCAATGTCTACCACATTCTATAGGTTTCATTCACCATGGAAGAGGCCAGAAAGTTGGTTTCTGGCTCCACAGCGGAACACACCAGTTACCAAACAGCTATTGATGCCTGCTTCCCCCTAACTCACCCAGACTGTGCTTTTAACACCTTGAAGGTGGGGAGGCTCTTGGTCTACAGACAGGCTCTGCTTACAGGTCTCAAGGTGGCCGCAAAATGGTCACAAATTTGGCCAGAGTGTCATGACATTAGGCAAGGAGAAAATGAAAGCCATGCAGATTTTTGTTAAAGAGGGTTAGGGAAGCATTTTGATGCACCCCAATGGACCCCGAATCATTAGACAGAAAGGCAGCAATCGTTCTAAGTTTTATTAACCAGGCAGCACCAGATATTAAGAAAAAGCTCCAGAGGGCTGACAGGTTAGGAGAAAGGAGTCTAAGGGACTTAGTGATAATGGCAGAGAGAGTATTTAATAGAAGAGAAACTACAGAAGAGAAGCAGATGAGAGGACAAACACAACAGACTTGAGACCTGGCAAAGATCCTGTTTGGCAGCCAGGGCCAACCCAAAAGACTATAGGAGATGCCTAAAACAAATAGCTTCAGAAGAAGGAGGTAAGCAGGCCCCTGAAGATCAAAAGTGCCCCTTCCTCAAGCTCAGGGTAATCCTAAAAAAGTAAAAGGGAAACCCACTTTTTTTTTTTTGGTAACTTCCCAGTAGTAACAGAAACAAAACCAAAAGTCAAGACCTCTTAGAGGCCCTAAAAAATTTAGACTATGGAGCCTCTGCTAAAAAGGCCTTACACTTTTAACTACAGGTAACCTCCCTAGACTCAGACTAGGGGTCCTGGTGTCAGCCAATGGCCAATCTGTCACCAATTGCCACAAGCTGCTCCCATCACACTCCCACCCCCTACCCTGGCCCTGTGCATCAGTGCAGCAACGAACTCCTGGTTAAAGATAATGCCAGAATGACTCATTACCAGACTCTTCCTGAATGCCTCCAGGATAACTTTATAGCTGCCCTGCTGCCTGACTCCGACCCTTGATCAATGGGCCTCTGCACGACCGCTCAGATGGATGCAGAGGTAACATGGTTCACCAAGGGCAACAGTCCCATTCAGCATGAGGTAAACTGGGGGAGTGGGGGTTTCAAACACTGAGATCATATGGGCAGAGCCACTCCTGGCAGGAATGTCAACCTGGAATGCTGAACTGGCAGCTCTGACCAAGGCATTAGAACAAGACAAGAGAAATATGGCCAGTTCATTTTACTTTATGGTTCATCTTCTTGGAGCTATTTATATATAGAAAGGGCTTCTGAAGGCAGAAGGGAGGATCAAACTCAATCACAGAGGGCAATAAGACACCCAGTAGGTGGCCCTAAAAATTGGGCCCCTCATGTTCTTGATGGCCCTAGATCCAGGAGGCCCCACACTTGGATCAGACAGAAGATGTGGTCTGGGCCAAAAATCTGCCCATGTCTCAGTGTCACCAGAGATGATGGAGGACAGCTGACTCCAAACTAATTGTACCAGAGAAAATAGGTGAAAAGAAGAAGACCCACTGTTCTTCACACATGGAATCCCAGAGAACGCAGGACTTAGTCCGCTAGTTCCACATCAAAATTAGAGATGCCAATTCAAAAACAGCTCAAATTGTTAAAAAACTGTTAATTGACTAATGCGATTGCCAATGAGAAGCATCCTGGTACTCAATACTGGAGCACCAAGCCAGGAGTCTATCAGGAAATGGACTAACAGATTTCAAGGAGATAAAACCAAGACAATTTGTATATAAATATTTGCTAATATTTATAGATACCTTTTCAGGATAGACTGAGTCTTTCCCAACTACACATGAGACTGTGGTGATAGTAACAAAGTATTAAAAGAAATTCTTCCAAGGTATGCTTTTTCTAAGTTCACAGGGTCAGAAAATGGATCTACAGTTGTGTCCCAGTTAAGTTAGAGACTAGCTAGTATTCTAGGGAATGATCGGAACCTTCATTGTGCTTACAGACGCCAGAGTTCAGGATAGATAGAGAGAATAAACAAAACCCTAAAAGAGACCTTAAGTGACTGACGGTAACTGAGTGATTCTTCTCCCCTTCAGTTTTTATAGAGTACAGAATTCCCCATACCAGATGGGACTCACCCCTTTTGAAGTTATGCTTGGTTCACCTAGTGACAGAAGTTATTACAGAAACAGACCATTGCTGATTGTTACACAATTTCAAGGGTGTCCAGTGGGTACACGAACAGGTTTGGCTTAAACTTCCTGTTTTCCATAAAACTGGTCTACCTCCAGAGCTCCACGAACTTTAGGCCAGAGATTGGGTCCTAATCAAGAGACACTGCCAGGGGGCACTAGAGCATCGTTGAAGGGGTCCTGGTGCTGTTGCAGCATGGATGCACAGTACATACATATGCAGTTAAAGACGATCCTGGGTAGCAGGAGGAGAATTCAGCCTCAAGACTCTCTCCTGTTTCCCACTGATGAGCCCCTGCCTATGCCGCCCCAGGGGCACCATAAAGCCATAGCTCACAAAGACACCATAAAGTCCCATGATTGGGACTTCTTGTCACAAGAGAAAGGGGGTTATGAGATGGCAAATCTTTTAACTTCAGACTCCATTTTAGAGAACCTGACCTAAGTTTGAATTCAGGTAAACTAACAGGCTAGTAACTAGCATTAGTTTCCATGTTGCCCCTTAATAAAACCTGAGCCTAGCTCTATCCAGTCTTTAGACTAATCTCCCAACAGGATCAGCATCTCCAGGTTACACCCTCAATAAGACCAGCTTCTCCAGGTTATTTTCCCAACAAACCGGCACCCCCAGGTTACAAGTCTACCCCCTGCTTTATGACCACAAATGCGGAGGGGAGCAGAAACCAAGTTTATGCTATGACTCCTGGCACCAGCCATTTATGTTAAAGGCCACAGTAGCTTTCCAATTACATTGTTGCACACATACACCCTGCTTGCTGCTTACTCTAAAGCCTTGCCCTGATAGACATTCAGGGCTCCCCCTCCACCAAAACCATCCTGTGTGAAGGTGGTGCATTGGGGGCAGGGGAGCTGAGCTAGAATAGAATAAAGAACTTGCTTGCTATGAATTACATCAGATCAGTTCCTGTTTGTTTTTGGAGGGATCACTAACATTTCCCTGGCATTACAGGCCCTTCCACACTTGATCACCAACTGAGAAAATGCCTTATATCTGGATCTCCTGGAGGCATTTCCTTTTTCTCTGATAACTCCAGGTTGTGTCAAGTTGACACACAGAACAAGCCAGTACAATTGACCCCTTGTCAACTTGACACAAACACATCACTATTAAGCCTCAACCCTTACATTCTTTTCATCCCTAAGCTCTTAATAACTTTAAAAATCCCATAGTCTTTACATATTAAATTTCAATCCCTTTAAAATATCCAATATCTTTAAAAATTCAAAGTCCTTTTGCAATTCAAAGTCTCTTTACTGTGGGCTACACTAAAATACTTTTTTACTTCAAGAGCACAGTCACAGTCAAAAGTAAAAGTAAAATCAAACTCTTACTGTCCAATGTCTGGATCCAGTCATGATCTTCTGGGCTCCTCCAAGGGCTTGGGTTATATCTCCAGATCTGTCCTTTGTAGAACTCAGCTTGTTTTCTAGGCTCCAGCTGCCTGTACTCCACTGTTGCTATTCTTGGTGGTCATCTCATGGTACTGGCATCTCCCAAATACTGCTGTTTTCTGCTGCTACCAGGCTTCACCAATAGCCTCTCATAGACTCTCTTCATGGTGCCAGGCCTCCACTCCTTTGCCTGACCTCTTCAGCCCTGGGCCTTCAACTGCTTTTAAGGCTGCACCTTCACCATGGCCTTCCATGGCCTCTCACTCTGCCAAGCCTCAGCTGCTGTCTATCACCCCTTCATGCCTTCAAACTCAGGAACACCTGGGTGTCTCTTACACATTACTACACATTACGTCCAGCCACAACATGGGGTTCAACCTTGACTATCTCTAGAATACAGCCTCTTTGAATTCTCAGAAAACATTTCCCAGAATATTTTACCTCAATGATGCTGGTCTCTTCTTAATCACCACTAATTTCTTAGTTCCAGATGATCAGCATCAATAGTCTGAGTGAGGTAAAGGTTTCACTTTAGTAGTTCTGGTATCTTGTTAATCATAGCTGATTCTTCAACCCCAGCTAACCAAAACCAGAGAATCTTCAGAATCAAAATAGCAATAGCCCTGATAAGAGTCTTAAATCTGCCCTCTGAAATTTCACAAGCCAGGCCTCCATTGTTTGCACTGTTCTCAACATTAACTTCCAAGCTCCTACAGAACTCCCACAGAGCTCTTAACACCCAATGGCTCTTCTAGCCCAAAGTCCCAAAGTCCTTCTACAGTCCTCCCCAAAACATGGTCAGGTTGTCACAGGAATAACACACCATGCTGGTACCAATTTGTCTTAGTCAAGAGTTTCTATTCCCTCACAACACAACTTGACTAAGAAGAAAGTTAGGGAGGAAAGAGTTTATTCAGCTTACACTGCCACATCGCTGTTCATCACCAAAGGAAGTCAGGACAGGAATTCACAGAACTTGAAGGTATGAGCTGATGCAGAGGCCATGGAGGGGGTGCTGCTTACTGGCTTGCTTCCCCTGGCCTGCTCAGCTTGCTTTGTTATAGAACCCGAGACTACCAGCCCATGGATGGCACCACCCACAATGGGCCCTCCTACTCTTTATCACTAACTGAGAAAATGCCTTACAGCTGGATTTCATGGAGGCTTTTCCTCAAGGGAGGCTCCTTTCTCTGTAATAACTCCAGGTTGGGTCAAGTTGACACACAACACCAGCCAGTACAATATCCTTACTTTTATTTATTTGAATAATAGTTTGATGTGGACATCATTTTCAGATCCTAAGTACAGATAAAACACAATGTTGGAGATGGTAAGTGACTTGCCTACAATCATAAGTACGAAGAGGAAGAAATCTAAAACACCAAAGCTTAGTGTTTGTTATTTTAAACTTAAGACTTGATCTAATAACTGCTGAAAGCTGATTGAATTTTGTCGACTGCTGTGAAGCAATGTCATGTTCTTATTTTTTTAGGGCTAAGATAAATTACCCTGACTGAAGCAACTCTAATGGGAAAACGTTTGTTTGGCTTACAATGTGTAAGTCCATCATTACAGGAAAGTCGAGGGGGGAACTGGAAGCACCTAGTTATATCACAACCACAATCAAGGACAGAGAGAGTAAACACAAGCAGGATCCTTCTCAACTAACCCTCCGTACTCTGTTATAATCCAACCCTCAAACCAAGGAAACGATGCTGTTCCTGGTGGGCTGGATCTCTCCACATTTCGAAACAACCTCCTCACAGACATGCACATAGACCAACCTGTTCTATACAAGCCTACATTGAGATTCCTTTCCAGGATGATTCCAGATTGTGTCAACATGACAATTAAAAGAAACTATCACAAAGCAACTTTTCATAATACTTAAAATATGTATAAAAAGATACCTTACCACAGACTCAGTGAGGTTGTGTTTTTTTTTATTTTTTTATTTTTTCATCTTTATTAAATTGAGTATTTGAGTATTTCTTATTTACATTTCAATTATTATTACCTTCCCCAGTTTCCGGGCCAACATCCCCTAACCCCTCCCCCTCCCCGTCTATATGGGTGTTCCCTCCCCATCCTCCCCCCATTACCGCCCTCTCCCCAACAATCACGTTCACTGGGGGTTCAACCTTGGCAGGACCAAGGGCTTCCCCTTCCACTGGTGCCCTTACTAGGCTATTCATTGCTACCTATGAGGTCAGAGTCCAGGGTCAGTCCATGTATAGTCTTTGGGTAGTGGCTTAGTCCCTGGAAGCTCTGGTTGGTTGGCATTGTTGTTCATATGGGGTCTCAAGCCCCTTCAAGCTCTTTCAGTCCTTTCTAAGATTCCTTCAACGGGGATCCCGTTCTCAGTTCAGTGGTTTAATGATGGCATTCGCCGCAGGCCGACAGGAACCGGAAGTTGCATTTTATGATAGAGCATTTGCAACCATAAACACTCAGCAGCCAAGGTCCCCTGCACACACAAGAAAGAATTAAAAGAAGAATAGGAACTAGTTGGAAGTGGCCGCAGACTGAGATAAAGAGAGCAATGGGAGTGAATGTAACCCTAACACACTGTATACATGTGTAAAATTGTCCAAAGAGAAAAAAAAACCCAACAATGTATTTATGAATGTAAAGTTGTTATATATGGTGTGAGGTTTCATATGGACATTTTTAGATAATAGTAAATAAACAATTGTACTTGGACTATTTTCTTTCTCATACCTTGACATGGGAGCTGAGAATGAACCAGGGATTTCCTGATGATCACCATGTGTTCTTGACCCCTGAACAATGCTGCAGCCTTCTCTGGCATTCTTGGCTTGTTTGTTTGTTTGTTTGTTTGTTTGTTTCTGAGACCCAGTGGCCATGCTTTGTAGCTCAGGATAGTCATCATCCTCCTATTTCAGCCACAAGACTGTTGTAGTTTCAGATATATACCACCACACACCCACCAATTATGTCCTCTTTGGTAATTCTTTTTCTTGCCCCAATATTATTAAGACATTTCATTGTTTCCTTCCACAGTTATGCTACCGCTTTTATAGAGACTTCAACTTTTTATCAAATTAAATAATTCAAATTCAGCCTTCCTTCCCCAGAACATTCCAGGACAGAATAATTTGGTAGAAAAATCCACTCTTTCCTAAGTATTCAAAAGGTCACCTTCTCCAGGAGGCAAGTAATAACACACGTGATAGTTTGTTTCTGAGCCCTGTTCTTTTCTGTGTTTTCCAGTTCCTGCTGGAATTACAATGTCACAATTACCTTCACTCTGGCATAAATCTGTCCCATCAACTAATGAGTTCCTCAGCTTTGTTCTTATCTGAACATGCCTAGGTTTTGTGTTCACTTTTTAGTTCAGTGTACAGGTTAGAATCTATTAATACACACTGACGACTGAACAAAATAAACTGTGGTAACTTCAACATAGTTGCCAGGAATCTAGGATTCAACTTGGGCAAACTAGGTACTTCACACAGGTGATTCTCAAGTCCCCTGCTAGCTGTGCTTCTCTGCTCTTTAGCCTTTTTTAGTAAATGTTTCTTCTTCCCATTTTTTTTAATGCAGTGGAATTTATTGACTTTCAGTAGAGTCACTGTTGAATGTCTTTGTGTCATTTTGAAATCATAAGTTGAAAGAAAGAGACTGGTAAATTAGAGACACATGAAACTTCCCTGCATTCTTTACATGCTTGAAATAAAACATTAACAGTGTGGTTGCTAAGAGAAGAGGATGGTGTGGAAGGGCCCAGAAGTGCAACAGCAGATAGTTCACAGAGCCCAAATGAACTCCAGAAGTATTTAACTTTAGATTTACTTTTAAAACAAGATTCTCTAATATTGGTTATTACACATCATGCTCCTTAAACTATGACATAAAACTAAAAGGCACAGAATGTTTTCCATCATCATTCACAAAGTTAGTGCTATCCTGACACAAAACCAGGACACACATTGTTACCCAACATTGCAAGAGACGGCGAAAGGGGATAAGGTGAATTACACTGTCCACATTTATTCAACACAGTGCTTGAAATCCTAGCTACAGTAATAAGAAAATAACGCAAAATGGATACAGACTGGAATAGGAAGAAATTCTGTTTGCATATTATACAATCTTATAGTTTAGGCCCTAAGGTCTCCAAGATAAATAGTACTCATCAAAATAAGGATGATGCAAAATTAATGTGCATAAACTATTAGATATCAATAACAAATTTACATGAAAACCGAGAAAAGTATCTCAAAAATGTAAAAGGGTGAGGGGGGAAAGGCTGGTTATGCATTCAGTCAATTATATCGGGTACCTGAACAATGAAAACTAGAAAGAGGTAAATAAAGACATTGAAGAAGATGAGAGAAGATGGAAAGAAAGACTTCTTAGCTTTAAGTCTTTTAGTACACCTGTAGCACTAATTTTTAAATGGTCATAGTGCTGTAAGTGATATCCAGATTAAATGCTAGCAATGCTTGAAATTGGACAAGGCCCTGTGGGAAATAGTATCTCAGAAGAGCCTGCAGTTATACACACACAGTATAACACAAATGAAAATTAAAATTAATCTTTTTGAAAACAGAAAATGTAAAACAGAAAGAGATTATAAAATGAGAGGAATATTTGTCAGGTAATTATATGATGTGTGATTTGCATCTAGAATTGAATTAGAGCTCAGTAAATAATAAATTGTATATGAAGAGCAAATCATCTTACAATAAAGGGAAAAATCAACTGAACAGACACTCTGAAGTGAGATGTAAATTGTCAATAAATTTATATTTTTAATGTCTTCAACAGTCAAAATTACAAGTCAGGATATAAGATTACTGCGAGGAAACACAATGTTCACCATGATAATGTTGAGGTTCCATTTCACCTTTGTCATTGGCTATTAACAAGAAAACAAGTATCTCTGAATGTTGGATAGAATATACGGGAAGGGAATTTTATCTACTGATATTGTAAGTGGAAATTAGTTCTGTCAGCATGGAAATTCTTTAAAAATTTCTCAATACAAGGGTCAAATGACCAAGTTATATCATTTCTGTATAATGAACAACAGATTTAAAAAATAATCAAGATTTAATAATGATATTTGCATGCTCATGTCATTACCCCATTGACAGACTCAACCTCACTAACAGACATGTTCATAAAGAAAAGTCACGAACACACAATGGAATTATATTGACCATAAAGATAATGAATTTTGCTCATGCAAGAGAATAAATGGGAAAATAGATTGTAATGGTAAGTAAAATAAGCCAGACTTAAAAAGGTAAGCAACACGTTCTTGTCTGATGCATGAAAAATGTAACTTGAATAAAGAAGTGACTTGAAAGGGAAGGAATGTCATTAAGGATATTTAATGGGCAGAATTAGACAAGATGGGGGTGGGTATTGGAGCCAGACATGATCCAAGACAATGTAGGTATGTATGAAATGCTATAAAGCCACACAGTGCTCTGTATGATAAATAAGTAAATTGTAAGTAAGAAAAAAGTTGTTTATTGAACTAACTTTCTGGAATGTTGACATATAATTGAATTATTTATTGTTCTGAATTCAGGATCTTGGATAAATTCATCAATTAATTTTAAAGGCTCGCTCATATTTAATATGTCCTCTATGATTGCAACAATCTCACGTCTAAGTTATAATTGCTACTTTCATAATCAACATGTCTTTGTTTCTTTTATTTTTGAGGTTATAATGACACTAACCCTTCATTTTCCTCCATTTATAACACTGTGATCTTTGCACTGATTACAAGTTTTTGTGTGTGTGATATTCACTAAGGGAATTCACTTCTATCTTTTAGTTTTCATTTTATTTTGCTATATTGGATTAGTGTTTACTGTTAAGGGTCCTTTCCTCCATCTACTACCATGATCCGAAGATTGATTTTTTAAAAATTTTATTTATTCCAAAACTGGCATTTATTTTTTGTAATTAATAATCCGAACTAAACTTAAATTTATTAAGAAGTATTTATCCTCACTTTTATGTCCCTTGAATATCAACTTTATACTTCATTTATGATATTTTAAACTTTGAAATTATTGGTTAATATATTTTATATGTTGCTAATCTCCCATTCGAACTTCCTGTTCTTTAGCCTTCTGTCCCCTCCCCCTCTCCTCCTCCTCCTCCTTCTCCTGTACCCTCCTCCCCTCCCTCTCTCACTCCCTTTCTTCCTCCTTTCCTTTCCTCCTCCACACCACTTCCAGGGCTGTGCTGTTCTCTGGCCACATCACACCTTGGAGAAGATTCTCCCAAATGGTTTTTCAATTTTTGTTACCAGTTGTTTACTTTCTCTTGCCATACAAGCTAGATAATTTATTTTTATTTTCCTATTTCCTGTGGAAAAAATAAAACACCGACGTCCTGATATTCACATTGCAGCCCTGCTCCTCAAACCTGGATGAGTGTATTGGTACAGCTCTCTGTCCTGGAATCACTACTATGTGCTTAGACAAGTTTCTTAATATACGCATTTCCTCATACTCTATTTCTCCCTGTTATATTTTTAAAAATTGTTATATAAAATTGTCCACTTACCATTTTAACAACTTTACCTAATAGTCACATATATTTATACATTATATAGATTTCTAGAAGCCAAGATGATGATAGTATACATATATATGACTTTTCATTTTGGCTTCTGGAAATCTAGAAACAGTACATTGTTAGACTATTTATTTTCAAAATTAGTTTACTGACACACATTTAACTGTAAATCCAGTTAATTTAATAAATATTGTCTACTCTATAAGCTTTATTTCTTAACAATTTGTAGTCTACATCATTTAAGGGATTGGTTTATTTAAACTAGACTCTTTATTGTCTTTTTACTCTTGAAGGTGTTTATTACATTCTCAAGTCTGTGTGGATAATGGTGAATTTCTTCATCTTCTCAGAAGCCTATGCCTTTTTTACATCAGTCTGTCTTAGAAGTTTATAATTCGTTTTACCTTTTGGAAAGAACCAACTTTGCTGCCATTAACTTTCTCTAGTTTTGTCTTTGCAATTTCACGTATTATGACTTTGTCTCATTTATTTCCAATGTGATTCGTTTTGAGTTTACATTTCTTTTCTTTAGCTAGCAGCTTAGAACATTCATTTGAAAACCACCTTGCTTTGTACCAGAATATCCATTTCAATGCTGCTTTAGCTCTAGCCTACATTTACTGTATCTTATTTTAATTAAATCTTTATGTCAACTGTCACTTAGTATTTTATCCCTTAGTTATTTACATTTTCTGTTTAGTTTTTAAACACTTGAGAAATATCCTTCTAGGCATATTTCTGTTATCAGTCACTTCTTAAGCTCCATGCTACCAAAAATATATACTTTCCAGCTTGTATTTTGTCACAAGAAAACTTTCAAGTGGCTGTGTGCTCCCTGAACATCTAATAAAGGAGCTCGGTGGAAACATTATGTTCTATATTCTAATAATTTTCTTTTATTTCTTCCATTGATGACTGAAATGGAGGTGTCAAACTTTCAACCAAAATTGTGAGTTTGTTTTAGTTTTCTTTTTCTTCTAGGGTATCAGTTTGGTTCATGTTATTTGAAGCTCTCTTGACAGAGAGGTCTTTTGGCGGGTGGGGAAGTTATACCCTTGATGGTTTTGGAATTCACTCCTTAAGTGCTCTGGGTAAAATTCCTCATTTCCAAATCTTCTCTTGGTGCTATTAAGGCTGTACCAGCTTGCCTTTAATACGAAGGATGTAATAGCGTGAGGTATGTTCTGTGGATGGTTACTAAGGTTCAGATACAATGCCTTTGTTTTAACAGAGCTTTGTGAGAGGGCCATTTGGGCTTTCTGTAGATAATTTATTTGCCTTGATTCAACTCTTTTCAGAGTTGACCATTTATAAAGGACCACAGGGCAGGATTTCTCAGAGGAAAATAGCTGAATGGACTGAAAATTACTGGCTATGATTTGCTCAATAAATTTCAATTTTAGTGAAATAAAAACTCACAGAGCATGTTTTTTCTTAACCAATGGATTGTTCTGCAGGGTATGGAGTAGCCATTTTAGCAGAGCTTCGCAGCTAATTAGAGGGGTTATTTGCAGCTCCCATGCAACACCAGATTATCTCTCACATTCTTTCCCTCCTTTTTATCTTCCTAGAAAAGTCTTTCAAAACTTTTCCTTCCTGTCCTCCACCATAAAACCATAACATCCAAGCATTCTCATAAACACTTGTTTGCTAACACATGAATCTAATGTGGGGGAAAGTCAGGTGTGTGACTCCCTTCTTCTATGTACTATTTAATCTTCATGATCAAGAAAATGGATCTAGAGACTTATAGATAATGCACCCTTGGGACTGTTTCCCCTCAGAAAAAAAGTTGTTATTTTAAAAAAGAGAAGTTTGCATTATTGGAGAACGATTTCTCTTAAATGTGAGTGATACCATCTCATGTTTCGGGGGTCTTGGATTGAAAAGAAATGCAATAATGAGGATACAGGCTGAGCCCTAGCATCCATCACTCTCTGTGTTCTGAATGTGGACAATGTACCTTGCTCCATCAGTGTGTGCGTTCTGCTCCTGTGACAGCAGTAAGCCCATTCTTACTTGCATACATCCTAGCCATGATACCCTGTCCTCACAGGGCACTATCTAAAACACACCCTTTGGACTGGAGAGATGGCTCCGTGGTTAAGAGTATTGACTGCTCTTCCAGAGATCCTGATTTCAAATCGCAGCAACCACATAGTGGCTCACAACCATTTGTAATGTGGTCTGATGCCCTCTTCTGGTGTGTCTGAAGACAGCTGCAGTGTACTCATATATAATAAATAAATCTTTAAACGAAAAAGGAATTTAAAACACACCCTTTCCCTTCTTTGTTTAAGTTGTTGGTTTTAAAGTTTTTTCTTTATTCTTGATAATTCCACACATGTGTATGATGTGAGCATATTTATCCCTCTCTATTACTCCTCTAACATCTCCACAACACATAACCCTTTTCATCTTTAAGTTTCTTTATTTCTTTCTTTCTTCCTTTCTTTCTTTCTTTCTTTCTTTCTTTCTTTCTTTCTTTCTTTCTTTCTTTTTTAGATAATCCACTAAGATCAGTTAGTGCTGTCCATATGGACATATATGTGGAGACGTTCACTGGAACAAGAAAAACTACCAGTGGCCACATCGTCACACACAACAAAGTGATTACCATTTGATAGTTTGATAGTTCTCCTTCCCCAGCAACTATCAAATACCTAAACATCTGTTCAGTAAGGTAAATCCTGGGAATCATCTGCTTCATCCTTGGACTTTTTGCTACTTTGACCTTGTTCAGGTATTGTTCAGGTAATTATAGTTGCTGTCAGTTCATGCCATAACCATGTCATATCCAGAATAGCATTTGAACCTCTTCTATCTTCAAGCTCTGGCATTCTGTCTGCTTCCTTTGCAGTAATGTATGCAGAGCCTTGGTAATACATTGGTTTCCTATTTTCTCTTATCCTTAGCACTTGAGAAGCATTTCTACATTACTTTTAGCCCACTGCAAGAAGAAGCCTCTTTGATCAAGGTTGAGAGCATCCAATGTCTGTGTACATGGCCATAAATATTTAGAAGACATACCGACAGAGGGTCCGTTTAGCAGAATAACAACTGCAAGTTCTACTCTATGTTATTTGACTCCTCTACTCCAGGCAGGCACCTTTTACAGGATTAGAGCATGTAAGAAAATCCTACAGTCAAAAACTCTGAGCCAGAATTGTTTCTATTTGAAAGAACGGCAGGGACAAAAATGGAGAAGAGCCTGAGGAAAAGGAGGTCCAGTGACAAGCCCAAATTGGGATCCAGCTCTCAGGGAGGCCCCAAGACATGACACTACTACTGATGCTATCTATGATATGCTTACAAATAGGAGCCTAGCATGACTGCCCTCCAAAAGGCCCAGCAAGCAGCTGAAAGAGTCAGATGCAGATATTTGCATCCAACCAATGAACAGAAACTGCTGATCCCTGTGGTTGAATTAGGGAAAAGCTGGAGGAAGCTGAGGAGGAGGGCGACCCTGTGGGAGGACCAGCAGTCTCAATTAACCTGGACCCCCAAGATCTCTCAGACACTGTAACACCAACCAAGCAGCATACGCCATCTGAGATGAGGCCCCCAACACATATATAGCAGAAGAATACTGGATCTGGACTCAATCAGAGAAGATACACCTAATCCTCAAGAGCCTTGAGACCCCTGGGAATGGGGGAGTCTGGTGGGATGGGGGTTGGAGGGATGAGGACATCCTCTTGTAGACAGGGATGCCATATGGCATGTGGAACAGTCAGACAGTGAACCAGGAATAGAATAAAGTCTGGACTGTAAAAAAAGACTAAAGAATAAATTTTAAAAACAAAATCCAGGAAATACATACTGCTTCTGCAATACTCCATAGTGGGTCTTGGGTGAAGAGCTAGCATATTGTTTTGGCAAGTGTTATATATTCCTCTGTACCATGTCCAACAATTCTATCAGAAAAGTCTGCAAATGGACATGGCATTAAGAACCATGCTGAGCTGAGCATTCACTTGTCTTTGAAAACATTCACTCCAAAAGAGTGGCTAATTTTTCTCTAAGAATCCTGGGGGTCCTGGGGAAGGGATGTGGAAAAAGGCTGACCTGAGAACATATTTTGAAACAAGGTTAGAATTCATTCTACTGAATATGAATGAGGAGAATAACATAATTTGTCCCAGGAAATTTTGTAGAATTTCTTTATTTATTCATGGAAAACCACCAAGGACTGAGACTTTTTGGGAAAGAGCTTTGAAGTCCAGGTGCCTAGGAAATCCTAAAGGAATTAAAAGTGTTTACCTAATGAAACTAAGCTTTCTTCACATTGCTGATCATTTTTAGCTTTCTGAGCAGATCTCATGGGAAGGAACAAGACCTCAAACCATGCTCCAGGAAAATTCCGTTAGCTAGAGAAAGATAAGTAGCCAAGAAGCCTGCAGAGGGCTCCACACTCTTATTTTTCACTCTGCAACAAAGTCTGAGATTTTCTTCAACTGCTCGTTATACCTCTGCTTAGAAAGTCAACATCCATCATCTGGTTAAAATGAGAAGATCCAAAGTGGACAACAAAGGAGGTACCCATAGTACCTCTGGGTCAGCTTGAGGGCCAGATGTTCATGCTTATGTGGATGTTCCCTGTGGTAATGGGGAGTTGTTTTTACAGCTTATGTTATTAAGTCCCTGTACCTAATAATGTAAGTAACCATGTCCTCTTTGCATAACTTCAAGCTCAGAACTTGCCTAGCAACATTGTTATTTCACAAAACTTCTGGCAACCTTGATTTATCACCCACATTCTTAACTTTATGTGTCCAATTTTTAGAGTTGAAGGTTGAGGAAAAAAAAACACTCACAGCTCAAAGCCCATTTTCTTCTTTTATATCTGTACCTGACTGCATCCTTCAAAATTTCCATTAAGGAAAATATTTATTTTTCCTTTGATTCAATAAAATCTGAGATTTGTTACTGGTTGCACTATAAGTATCAGCCACCTTGATGACTAGGTAGAAACGAATTTAATGATGTACAAAGGTGTCTTAAATCTCTTGGAAGGCTGCAGGAGCAGACTGTAGTCTGAGTGTTCTGGAGTGGCTTTAAAGTTACCATGCAGAGTACTCTATCCAATGAACTGTTTCCTTTACCAAGGTCAGGAAATGGAAGAATCAAACTCCACTTCACATTCAGTCTCATGAACTATGGTGACATGACTACAATATTTCTAAGTAAAATGCATGCTTTCTTACCCCAACTCTGTCTTCCTGAGTGAATTTCACACCAAAGCTTACATGGGTTTAGTAGAGAAATTGCTATGAAAACATAGGTCAAGCAGTGTACCCCAGGGTTTTGACAATGAATACTTAAGAGCAGGAGGGGAGGAAAGAGCTTTACATAGGCTGTTTGACATAGACAACTAGATAAGAAGTGTTGATACCTCTTTAGATATTCTTTTATTATCATAACGTCTGGGCAATGTAGCCTTTAGCTTTCATTCTTTTCATACCAAGTAAACATGGGAAAGAGCAGTGAGTGAGCCAATTTACCACCCTTGCGTACTCAGATGGACACATTTGCTTTCGAAAATATCTGCTGACCTCTTTTAACCTTTGTTTCTGTGTCCAGTTAGCTCCATGTGACATACCGTCTTCCCTCAGAGCAGCTGGTCAGAATGAAATGTCCAATGTCAACGAGCTTTGTACATAATGACATACATTTAAGTCATTGCACTTGATACAGACATGGTCAGCAGATGAGTGAAACAAGGAGCTTATTTCCAAGATGCAAAATTCACATCGCCTAATATAGGCAGTATTCAAGACGCAGACTACACTAATGTACATCCAGGACAAGAAGCACCAGAAACTGCCGAATGTGTTGTCATTGGATATCATATTTTTCACAAATCATATTAATGTTGGAGTGGAGAGGCAACTTCCCTAACCTCCTCCCCAGCCCCAAGTGATGCCTTATGCATTATAGATGATGGATGATCACAGGATGGACAACACTGTTTTTAAAAATGTGGAATTATACTTGTTAAAAGTAGAAAGAATGCCATCATGCAAGGGAAAAATGAACACAGAGTCTCAAGGTGCAAATGGGAATATCTGATTCTCAAATACAAAAGAACTTCTGTTCAGATGCTGTCTCCTATTTTCTTGTGTTGCTCTCTTAAAAGTGAGCTGGGATTTTGCATGAAGTATAAATACCAAGGAGAGAAGTCCCACTTACAGCTATTGCAGATTCTAGCATTATGGTAATGAATGACTAAATAGATCGGGGAGGCCCAATTCCCAACAAACACAAAATGAATCAGTTAAACGAAACTCAGAGTTTGCCAACTGAGATTCTTGAAAAGCCACAAATCCTTTATCTAGTGTTACTTTTACCCCATTCCCAAACTATATAAGAATGTTGAAGTAACTTCTGTGGTAAAAATTACATTATTACTTCAGTTGTTTTTCTTTAATTAGACGTTCAAAGAGACGGTATGGGCAAGTGTAAGCAGAGAGCAAGGAGAAGAAAGCCTCCTTTGTACTGACATTTATTTATTTGTTTGTTTGTTTGGTAGCTTGTTCTTTTTTTGTTGTTGCTGATATTATAACACAAACCCAAGGCCTTTAACATACTAGCAAGTACCACGAACTGTTTTGAGTTTTGATCTATCAGTCAGAGGTTATTAGTTTGACACTTCTGGAAATTTTGTTGAACTTTTAGATTTTAGGTCATCAAATTCATCAGCTTATAATAATACAAATTAATAAGTTGTTATTTTCCTCTGCTCACTGTTTTCCCTAAAATGGAGAGAGTTCTGTGGAAAGAACATGATTGGCCAGCAGAACCAGGATGGCATATATTTAGAGGGGTTGGCACAGAAGTTAATTCCCATGCATAGCTAGAGTGGGTGGAGACCACTGTTCACAGAGGGTTAGCTGTTACCAGGGTGATGGGCATGGATTTAGGATTTGACAGCAGCAGAGATAGGATATAGTGAAAACATATTTAACTTGTTAATTCTGCACCAATATGCCATTAGCTAAATGGTAACAGGAATGTGAGATTGTTTTAGGTGAATAATAAAACAATCCACTCAAGGCAGAAAGATAGTATGCTGTCAGATAGCTCAAAAAGAAACTGCCTCAAAGACACAGTTCATTGACAACATTCTAGAAATTGGACAATGGATACATAAGAGAGAAAGTAAAGAACGATTCACACGTAGATTCTTTAGACATATAATTAGTAACAATTAAAAGCTAATAAAGATCGTAACTGGGGTTTAGGGATGGGTCTTCACAATCTAGAGTTGATTTATTAGAATGGGACATGTGTCCAGGTTAGAACGATTTTCCAGGAAGCTGACTCCCAGAGAAAGTGGTGAATGCTTATGTGGGACAAATTAAGATGACACCATAGGGTTCAAGCAACATGTCCATACCTTTTGGACGTGAATGTACCTATTAGTTTTTCTATTTTTTTTTTACAGAATGTAAAACATTTCTCAGGAGCCTTAGAATCTACATTTAGCTCCTGAAGCCCTGGTTTAGGTTCCAATGCATTCCTTAATTTTTTGAACCAACCATTCATCACTCTCTGCTCACTCTGTAGATGGGCTGCATGACATGATGTGGCATATATCCTGTTATAATCCTAAGCTAGCAAATACATTAGAATGTTTTGTTATTCAGTACTTGTGATGTATTAATACTGAGATGCTCTATTATGCATTATAAAGAGAGTATGAAAACAGAACATAGAATATGTCAATAATTTTGCATTTATAATATAGGTTAAAATAACATTTCATTTTGGTTTTTGTTTTGTCGATGTGGGTCTAACTGTGTAGACCCCGTCTAGGCTTGAACTCACGGTTCTGCTATTTGAGTTTCCATAGTGCAGGGATGATAAAAGCCCATCACTAGGCTTCACTGAAAATAATGTCATAAATAGGATGAGTAAATGATATATGGATTGTTGAAATTGACTTTACGTGATCCATTTTACCTTTTGAAATGGTACTGTTAAAAATTAAAATGCATTTCATGTCGGTGCATTCTTTTAATATAAGAGTTTGGGAGGCAAAGACCGAGTTATCAGCACTTAATCCAAGCAAACACACCTTTCTGTTCTACATATCAAATTTACTGATCATTTTATTAAAACCTATTTCCAGCAGGAAGAACCCCAAATCTCCTTGTATGTGTTTCATCTTTAAAGATGCTTCCTTGCGTAGTGGCTACCTATTCTAACCCTTTCTGCTCAGAAAATAATATCTGTTCTCCAAAACTATATTTAAGACCTGAACCATCCAAAGTTTCCTATCCTTCCTAAGCCATGGGAGTTCCATTGATGTACTGTGCAAAGCACCACTGTATCCTATGGGCACACTCCATACCTGGCTCATCTCCCTTTAATGATTGACCTGCAAAATATAAGGCAATCGATATTGGTTAATCAATAAATCAAAATTTTTCTATGTCCCCGAACCTTAGATCTGTTGTCTGTAAAGGATCCAAGTTATCCGCTAACCCAGATGTGAAAATGTTTCTTTGATTTTAAATTATTCGCTAAGTACTGGGGTGCTTTGCTTTAACTATTATAATACTTTTCTCAGTGATTAGGGGTGATGCAATAGATAAAGCCCCTAACATAGAATCATAAACATGGCGAAGAAAGCTTTCCCATTAGTGACTAGGGCTATAGATGTAACAATGAAGGTGTTTTCACGCAGATTTTTTCTGCTGTGACCTCACATCTGCTAGTTTCTCTAACACTCCAATTCCAAGTTGTAATATACACCCTGAATTTTATACTTTCATTCACTCTCCTGGGCTCAGTGTCCCCAAATGATAACCCTATGAGGAGCTTCAGAGAAGTCCGGACATGATTATCATGTGACTGTGATGCTTAGGGCATGGGCATGTTGCTATTAGTGGGAACCCTGTTGTGTCATTCCACAGCAGAGAAAATAAAATTGAAGAATGAGACATGGCTGGTACATTTTTGAAAAATATAATCGATGTGTGGGATTTGGGAAGAAGCTCTAAGAGTTTTTACTTTATAACTATAATTAAAACTTGTGCATAATGACCATCTTGGAGCCTGTTCAATACAATGTGGGAGCTCTGAGTGCCAAGGAACATCTGTTTCAAAAACATCAGCATTCCCTTCCTTCTCAGGAGGTGTCTGGGATGAGACTGGCCCTTGATGTACTTGTTTCCAAATGGAAAGCACTCAGAGGCCGGCTGCCTCGTTTCCCCCACCCAGAGATTCTCTAACTTTACTGGAATTTTTGGAATTTACATTTGGAGTATGCAAATTTGCATTATTAAATATTAGGGGATCTTTGAAAGATTGGCACCTTGAGAGAAATGTGGATTTTTGTTTCTCTATTCTTTATGTGTGATTATATGTTATAAGTTCCACATAATAAGATGTTAAGAGGATGAAAACAGAGAGAAGGAAGCATTGAATTCTCTGCCTCCTTGTAAATTGAAGAGTTCTAAGAGGAAGGCGCAGAAGCTGTCTGTTGTGAATAATGCAGTCTGGCTCTGTTGATTTGCTTACCACCCTCTTCTTTGTGTGCATTCCTGTATTTGGGGGAACAGAAAACCAGGTATTCTATACATGCCTACATGGTATTTTATAAAAAGAATTAAATAACAATTAAATAGCCCTTATAAAAGACATACAATCCGGATATTTTATTCGCAAGCTGCAAGCCTAGATTGGGTGGGGTTTGGAGCTATTCTAACTTGCATCCTAGCCATGGGTCCCTTGTTACTTGGTGTTTTTCCTGACCAAATGCACATGGTCCTTCTCTCATGGAGGCCTCTTCCTATCTCTTTGTCCTTGTTTTCTTCTTTTCCCTGCTGTCTCTACCTGCCACTACAGCCAGGTAACTGAAAACCCACCTATAGCCCAATCACAGCCTTTAACCTTTTATTGACCAATTAACTTGGGGAACAAGGTTCCCATGACAAAAGCTGATGTACTTGAGAATTTCATCTTTGGGAGCAACCAGATTTAGGGGACCAGTATTTAACATTTGAATACATAGCAGCACCAGACCAAACCCCTACAATATCCCTTTTCTAGAAATGACTGACATCAGTCCAATGTGATGCTTTACTTGCATTCAGAGCTGGGCTCAAGCAGAGATACCCGCCCTTTGCACCCTGACCAATAAGGACTGACCATGTTCTAGTCCTTACTGGCTGCATCTAGCTTCATTGATTTTCCACAGCTGTCAGATACTGTAGTCTCCTGGTTCTTCACAAGCTAATGGTAGACAGGGATCCAGTTCTCTGGTGAGAACTGAGACACTTCTGGAAGTGTCCAGATGATACTCTTCAACATCCCATCACTCCAGTAATTTACTTGATATACTGTAGTTTAAGCTGGCAGGAAGATATTCTATTTTCTGAGAAAAAATCTCTGCAACAGAACACTGCATTAGAGAAGGACTGACAGCATCTGTGATTTTTGCTTCGGTCTCAAAATTATGTTTTTATAAATTCTGTGTGACCTCTTCATTCACTTAGTGACTTATGGACATAGGTTACTATTCACACTCTGAGATCAGTATGAATAAACTCAGAAATCTCTGATTCTGTTGCTGACAGGCCATTCCAAAGAGTTTGCTGAGACAATAACCAGTTGTAGGACCTCCTTGCCTTGACATGAAGCCAGGAAAGAAATAGAAAAAAGTTCTTTTAAAACTATTTAACAAATCAAAAAGACATAGCCAGGTTTTCTCCATAGAAAGGATGAGGGGGAATCTTAAATGTTGTAGTGTCTTGTGGATGCTGGGAGACTCTCCATGCCTGTGTGGGAGCTGTGGTGGCTCGCCACGTTCTCGAGATGTACAGTGGCGCTCCCTCAATGAAACTTCCTTGCAACAATCTGTTGGTGTTGGTTTCACAGAAAACAGACAGCTTTTGAAGAACAGATGCCTTGTTGAAAACCACATGGTCTACAATCAATAAATCTTAGGTGCAGAGACTAGTGGACTCCTTTCTTTGAACAGCAAGACTCATGAGTTTTGGAGGCAAAAATGGCAGAAATAATTTTTAAGATCATCTGGGTTTTCGTTTAAAATATTTAGGTAGATCAAAATCACAGGTATGCAATTAGTGGGTCCTTCCTAAAGCATACTGTGCCTCACATTAGCAAACAACACTTAGCTCTGTGAATGTCTTTATGCAACAATCATTCCTCTGCCTAACACACACACACACACACACACAAAAGGGCTTCTTCATTTAAGAGTTATTGTATTCATAGTTGTAAGGCAAAAAAATTTAAAACTTGAACAACACAGTTTCAAGTATATCCTTACAATGATTTGAATTCGACATTTTACTAAAGTTTTAAACTATTGTTGCATTTATTTATTTATTTATTTATTTATTTATTTATTGTGCATAGACAATCACATATGCATACACTGTGATGCATGTGTACAGGTCTAAGGACAGTTTATGAGTGTCAAGTCTCTGCTTTACATGCTGAGTCACCTTACCATCCCTTGTTAGACGTTTACATTCCTCCTTGTTGTGGCTACTGCATTAGTAAGATGGTGTTGTAAGTCAGCTCATGGAGATGAGTTCACCAATATTTATTCACTGCAAGAAGAACTCCAATGACAGGCAAAATATCAGGTCTACTCAAGGCTGGCTGCATGGACCAGTGGCTTTATTGGGGTTATCCACAGGGCTTGGACTTGGACAACAGCATCACGGAAAAGCCTGCTCCAGCATTAAGGATGACTCACAAAGCCTGTGACTCATGCTCTATGCACAAGTTTCATGCAGCTTCACTAGAATCTCCTTCCCGCCCAAAATAGTCTTAAGACAAGAGAGGGGACTTAAGGCATTTTTTAATAATATTATGATTTCTGTGGGCCTCCATCTTCCTTCCATGGAGGAGTATTTCCGTTCACAGAAAATATGTAAGCAATGATTTGGCACAATAGTGACTTGTATTCCACAAACTGGAATTAGACAGCATCCTTCAGGCATGTAGCCTGAATTCATCGTTCATGGGAAGCCCCCAGAAGATCACATAATCTGTTTTCTTTCTGCTCTTTGCCGCTGGATTGGGATCTCCAGTGTGTAACAGCAAATGTTAATCATATCGAGCATATAGATGCTGGCCCTCTAAATCAAATAGATCTAATGATCTATTTGCCAGGTTCTGATCACACAGCCAGTCATGATTCTGTTTTTCCACAAAATCTACATCTATTTCACTTTAAACCAATAAATAATTTGCATATGTCTAAGATATGCGAATCTTAGACATGTCATAAATCTCAATTTCAATGAATTACGGGTATTATGCACCTCAAATAATTTTATTCATTCTGGAGAGAAGTGAGGAAAACTTTTGAGAAGACAGTAGTACCTTCCTGTGTTGATCTCTCCCAGATGAAACTTAAGACCAGAGATTCTGAACTGCACACAAAACTGCATGCAGGAGACCCTATAGAACTACATATAAAAATTCTGCCTGCTCAGATAATATTATTTGTCGGGTTTAACCACCTGATGAGTTATAGTAACTGAGCAGTGCCACTGTCTTATTCTCAATGCATTCAGTGTGCAATCATTAAGTATCATGATAGGTATAGATTTCCTGTATAGTTCCAATATGAAATTTAGATAATTTAGCTATAGTCCTAACTTGCTTAAGATTTTTATTGTATTAGAATATTGTCAAATTCTTTTTTTCATCAGTTATCATAGGATTTGCTTTTTGATAGAGTAGTTTGCACTGATTCATGTTTACTTTGTGTTTATTATACTTTTTATTTTTGGGTATATGTGTGGTCACTAGCATGCCAGTATACATATATATGAAGGCCTAAAAAAATAAAAAACCCAACTATTCTGAGTTGATTCTCTCTTTTACCATTTGGGTTCTGAAGATGAAACAGATTATCAGTCCCAGTGGCAGACATCTTTAGCCTCTGAGACATATATTAAATATCTGAAATAAATTCAAATCTGGAATATCATTTATGTTCTTTTATATGTATGTGCATGTGCGTCTATGTACATACATGTGTACAGACCAGAGGTCAGTGTCAGGTGTTTTTCTTGATCATACAACACCTTACATTCTCAGAAAGGGTCTCTCAGTAAATCAAGAGCTCATACATTCCACTAGTTTGGCTGCATTCAAGGCCAAAGAAAGCTGGAGGATGAGGCACCTCATACAGGACCTTGTTTCCCATGGGAGAAAATGGTCAATGACTGTTTTATCTGAAAAGGAATGGCCTTTGTAGACATTCAGATTGTATAGATTCTTAATAAGCAGTGCTCTTTCCTCATTTTTTGAGTGAAAATACTGGAATTAGCATTTTTCCCATGGAGCACAAACATTGTTTAATGAATCCATCTGCATGCTTGGGTCTCTAAGTGTCCCTTGACTTTCAGTTTACATATTCATCATTATGCAAATGTTTCCTGGTGGTTATCAAACCCTGAGCTCCGTTTGTATTCCTCTTCTAACAGACCAGCCTTGATTCTGTTTTTATTTCCCCACAGGAAGGTTGTTATTGTTGTATCTTTTTCCTATTAATTGCATAGGAGACTAGGCTCTAGGAAATTCAGGTCATAATTTTGTTGTGAATAAGACAGGAAGCAGGGTAGGGGCAGAATGGTGATGAAATCAGCTTTGAAGGTGGGAGACCACATTGGGAGTTCTGTGTCAATTTCCTTCTGGGAGGTGCTGTATGGAGTGTGGAAGGCACAAGCTGTATTTTTTTTTTCTTTTTCCATTTTCAAACTGTTAAAATAGTTACCATGGTCTTGGTTTTTCAGAAAGCTTGGTCTGGTTGTATGAGAAGTGTTTATCTGTGGCCTCCATCTTCCTCTTGTCACGTCAGCCTCCCACACAATTCTTCCTTCCTTCCTTCCTTCCTTCCTTCCTTCCTTCCTTCCTCCCTCCCTCCCTCCCTTCCTTCTTTCCTTCCTCCCTTCCTTCCTTTCTTCCTTTTTTCTTTCTATCTTTCTATTTGAAATGAATTCTTCTCTTATCCAATAGATCCTGACCACAGTTTCCCCTCCCTCCACTCCACCAAGTTCTTTCAAACACACACGCACACGCACACACAAACACACACAAACACACACACACACACACACACACACACACACACAACAGTCCCCTTTCCCCTAGATCAAATTTTCCTCAATTTCCCTTCAGAAAAGAGCAGCCTTCCCAGTGAGATCAACTGAATATGACATACAAAGATGCCATGAGACTAGGCACAAACTCTCATATCAAGACAACTCAGTATGAGGAAAGAGGTCCCAAGAACAGGCAAAAGAGTCAGAGATGCCCCCAGTCTCACTGTTAGAAGTCCAACAAGAACACCAAACTATACCATAACAGATATGCAGAGGACCTCGCTCAGACTCATGCAGGCATTGTAGCTTTATTCATAATAGCCAGAAACCAGAAACAACCTAGACCCTTCTCAGCCAAAGAATAGATAAAGAAAATGCAGTACATTGACACAATGAAGTACTACTCAGCTGTCAAAAAATGACAGCATACCATTTTCAGATAGATAGATAGAACTAGATGAAAGTCATTCTGTGTGAGGTAATCCAGACTCAGAAAGACACACGTGGTATGTACTCATTTATAAATGGACATTAGCTATGAAGGATAATCATGTTATAATCCACAGACCCAGAATGGCTAAATAACAAGAGGGTTTCATAGGGGGGCTGTGAATGAATCTTCCTAGGAAGGGGAAATAGAATAGATTGTTGTGGGTGGACTGGGGGGATTCAGGGATGGGAACATGAGAGCTCAGGTCGGGTAAGGATGGAGAAAGAAAGTATGGGAAAAGAAGATTATAATTGAGGTTCATTTGGTGGGGGATATTTGTGGAAACTCAGTGCAGTGGAAACTCCCTGAAATCTATAAGGGTGACTCCCAGTAATGTGGGATATGGAGCTTTAATACTTTCTGTACCAAAGCAAAGCTTTCAGTGTGGGACTAGGACACCAACCCACAGCACCTTTGACCTACAATTTATCCTCCTTGTTCTCTCTCTCTCTCTCTCTCTCTCTCTCTCTCTCTCTCTCTCTCTCTCTCTCTCTCTAATTTATTCTTCTTTCATACAGTACATCCCAACCACAGCCTCTCCTCTATCCACGATTTACAGTCCCCTCCCCCACCTACCCTCTCCCTGAGATCCACTCCTCCTACATTTCTCTTCAGAAAAGAGCAGGCTTCCCAGTGATATCAACTGAGTACTGCATAACAAGCTAGAATGAGACCAAGTACAAACCTTCATATCAAGGCTGGAGGAGACAAACCATTAGGGGGAAAAGGATCTGAAGAGCAGGCAAAAGAGTCAAAGACACCCCCTCTCCCACTGTTGAGAGTACTACAAACACTTCAAGCTAAACAACCACAGTATACATACAGAGGACCCAATGCAGACCCACACAGGGTCAGCTCTCCCACTCTCATGCCCTCGGGTGGCTCACAGGCACCCACATCTCCAGAATCAGCTCCTCTGTGCTACCCGGTACAGGTACATGGTCCACTCTCCCAAGTGCTACAGACTATGAGAGACTGGGCCAGCTTTCCTGCTTTCATACCTTCAGGGCCAGCTCTCCTGTGCCTTTGCCATCAGGGCGAGCTCCACTGTGATACCCAAGCAAGGTATAAGAGCTGCTCTCCTGAGTGTTACAGCCGGTGAGGGGCAGGGATAACTCTCCTGTCCTCACGATTTTGGGACCAGCTCTTCAGACTACTACAAAGTGGCATGGTGAGGGGCAAGGGGGTAGCAGACATTATCCCGGAACCTCAGGGGAGGTAAGTCGTGGGGCCAGCTCCCCCACACTCACTTGTGGGAGTTAACCTTTCTTAATGTTTCTAATTCTTTACTTTTATCTTGTATACTTTCCTTCTCTATCCTTTTTCTAAACATTTAAACTGTAGAACATGGCCTGTTTATTAATAATAAATCAGCATATTTAATAAGGCAAGCTGTTACACACATATAAAATTAAGGTAGACAAATGGATACATATGTTGTCTCACACAGTTACCATGGCTAACTCAAATGACTGATAAGCTGGCATTTCAACATTTTGAGTGTGGAAAACTTGGTTTAGAAAGCTTTAGTATCTTTACTTAAAAGAAAATTTATGTTAACACATATATTAAATATCATGATGGCATGACCTTTTGCTTTAGGAACTAAGATTTAAGAGGCATAAAATGAAGTATGGCTAATTACATTGAAATTTACTCATTCTGATATTTGAAATTCTTTCTCTGGCCATATTCTTTTACACATTCATCATTCTTTAAGGGTTTACTTGCTAGAAAATCAGTCTCAGTTTATCTTCATCTGAGAATGTCTTCCTTTCTTCCTGACACTGGTTTGTAGTACTCACCGTTGAGAGTTCATCATTTAGTTTAGAAATCTATTGTGATCGTTAACATTTAAATTCAACTTGAAAAGATCAAGAATCACCTAAAAGATGTGCCTCTTAACCACTATGTGAGGGTGTGTGTGTGTGTGTGTGTGTGTGTGTGTGTGTGTGTGTGTGTGTATGAATGTATGTACGTGTGTGTGTATGTATGTATGTATGTATGTATGTATGTATGTATGTATGTATGGCTAATTGAGGTGAAAGATCCCTGCTGAATACAGGCAGTGAAATAGATCCCAGTGATCATGCACTGAATGAAGAAAGAGAAATCCAGCTGTGCATAGGCATGGCTTGTTATCCACCTCCTGACAGCAGATACAATGTGACCAGCTGTTGCAAGCTCCTCTCACCAAGGCACCTCCGCCATGATGAAGTAGCCCTGCACTAGGAGCCATTGTTTAAGTTCTTATCAAGTGTTTTGTCATAGAAACGGGAAGACACTGATGTGGATGTCGCCTGACTTTGAATTTCCCTCTAACCTCATTACTTTCTGTGTTCAGCATCTTTTTCCTTTGTTTCTGTATTCAGAAGTTGAATTATGATGTGCTTTGGCACACATTTCTTTGTGTTTATCTTATTTTGTTTACCAGCTTTCTGAATCTTTTAAAAGATGTTTCTTTGCCAAGTATTTGAAGTGTGAAGTCATTGTTTACTAAATATTTCTTCAGTACTATTCTCTTTTTCTCCACCCGACACTTGAATGGCACACATGACAGGTTTTGTAATTGTTCAATGCATCCCTTAGACTCTGTTCAACTGACTTGTGCTTTATTTTCTCTGTGTTGTTGAAAGTGTGTGAAATCCACTGATCTGTCCTCACGTTCACCAACTTTATCTTTTTATCTCAATCTATTATAAACCCCATCCTACACATTTTTATCTTCTTACATTGTGTTCTTTATTCCTATAATTTCTATTGTAAGCTTTGGAAAACATTTGTGTATCTTCGGGGTGATCTTGCAATTTCACATCTTTTTCCAGGGATTTTTGCCTGTTTATTTTTATAGCAACTGTTTTGAAATATGCCAGATAATTTCAACATCATATTCAATCCTGTATTTCTTCTGCTTATGAAATATTCTCATTCAAGTTTGATTTTTCTTATTTTTAGTGTAAAGGCTATTTTTATTTTGATTATTACATTTTGGTTATTACACTATGAGACTCTGTGCATCCCATTTAACTACTCTAGTCGGTATTTATTCCTCAGGTTAATGCGTGGTATGAAGATTAGGTAAATAATTACATTCCCGGGGAGTGATTACACTGAAAAATATTTGCTCTTTCTTGACTCTAGCACTTGGATGATGCAGAGTGAACTGTAGCCTAGCTTAATGTGGAAAAATGGTGCTCCTCTAACCTAGCAGACTAGCTGAGACTCAGCCAATCATAGCAGCCCAGCTTTAGGTAAGCATTGATGTGGTGGTGTCTACCTAACGGTGATGCTGACTCCAGCTAAGTAGTTTGCTACTGTGTGCCATTTCTTTTCCTATGATTGTAAACTTAATCTGGGTGTGAAGGAGATATAGAATGCCGATCAGATACAGGTTGTTTTCTTTCTTGCTTGACAAATTTTGTTAAATTTAACCTTTCTCCATTTCTCTTTTATCAGAATCCAGCAATATAATCCTGACAAAACTGATCCTTGCTCATAGCTCACAGTGGGGTAAACAATAGATCCGATATATTTTTCACATACATCTTTCTGTCCACATCAACTACTATTGTCTCCTTGCTCTGCTAGAGCATGTCAGGTCAGATGTCCCTTACATCTGCAGACAGTAAATAAGAGGAAGTAAAAGACTGGCTCACATGCTTATGAACATGGGCAGCCTAACTATCTTAGTTGGTTTCACTGAAAATGGGGGAATAGGGCACTTCCCCACATGCTCTCTGGTGTGTGTGTGTGTGTGTGTGTGTGTGTGTGTGTATGTGTAGATTTCTGGTCTGTCTTGTCTCATATTGCCTCATTAGATCTTAGAGCTGGTAGTGGGAGGTAAAACCATAGTTTATGACCATGCCATATTAACAATCCTGGCAGAAAGCTAACAGCAGTCCCCCTCATCTGAGTGGAGAAGGAAAATCAGTGTCTCACTTGTTGCACACCTTATCAAGGGAACCAGAATACATTCTGTTTCTACAGCATCATGTTTACAACTACACAGTCAAGCTACCAAAACAACGAAAAACTAAAACAAAAACAAACAAATCTCAATGGTACACACACACACACACACACACACACACACACACACACACACACGTCTATACACCCGTCTATACACACGTCTATGGCTTTGTGTTTTGTTCCATTAATAGCTGTTTTGGGGTCCAAATGGCCAATAGTATTTGGATGACTACATCTAGAAGATTCTCTATGGTCTTGTCACAAGATCAGATGTTTGAAGAAAAACTACGTTAACAACTAAATCATACAAACAAACTCAAATGTGTAAGATTTACAATATGACCTATCAGTTCAACTCTTACCCAGACATTTAGTCAAAATGGCAGGGCAGAGATATAAAAGCATGTGCACACAGAGGCCTATCACACCATTATTCCAGTGCCCAAGCACTTAGGAAAAGACAAATGACTGCTCTCTAAAGAATGAATAACTAGAATGTGCCTTCTTCATATATCAGAACACTATATATCAAGAAGAAAAGTAAAATCCAAGCATATGATACATCTTGGAAACTAAATAGTAAAAGACTCCAAGCTTTGATACATTTATACCCTGTGTTCAATGTTGGCAAAACTACTGGGAAACCAGCAGTCAAATTTGCCAAATTTCAGTCACAGGTGTGATGGTGGTAACTACAAGTAGCTCAATGTTTTTGGTAATTTTTAAAATTTTGTTTCCAATGACAATATTGTTCTAAAATTAGAATGTGACAATAACAGCATGGTGCCTTGTATACACTAAAGATCATTGGACTGCACACTTAAAGGCTGGCCTTGGTGGTTTGTGAAATATACATTGTAACAAGACTAAAATAAGGAAAAGATCCATTTGATTGTGGGTGGTTGTTATTGATAATAAATTTTTAGTTACTGAACAAAACAGAATTTTGAAGATCTGTTGAACATGGCGGACTTTTCTTTTTCTTTTTTATACCTTCTGTTCTTGTTTCACGTATTAATAATTTAGCTAATTATGTTTGTGTTCAGAAATGTTCATTTACAGTACATTTTGGTCTTTTAGTCATTTATGTAATGTGTTTTCACTGTTCCTGGTAATCATGTTTGCTCCAAGGATACTATATCTGACATTAATTTGCTTATTTATGTAGATAAAAATATGAGTGCAATATATTGACATTTCAAATTCTATTATAGTTGAATGAGTTTTTAAAAATATAATATATGATATAAATCTTATATATTTATATGTAGTATATATGTAATAAATAAAATGATCTAATGCTATTGTGGTTCTATACTGTACTTACTCCTTAAATTAGTTAGCTATTATGTATAATGCAAATTGATAATTTAGGATTTAGTCTGCTATTTAGTTAATGTTTTCATTTTACTTCTTTTTTTTCATCCATTGCTAATTGCCTATCAATCTCAAATTTACTTTTTTCTTCAACTTACTTTGTTTTAAAAATTACTTTTGATGTGTGTGGGACTGGAGCATGCATTGGAGGTTAATGAACAATTTGTAAATTTATTCTCTTACTTTATATTTATGTGATTTTTTTCAAAGGTTAAACTCATGTTTCATGGCTTATTCAGCAAGCACTTTTATTCACTGATCCACCTTGTACAATATCTATTTTGGTTTATCTAAAGGGCTTTGAAATACTGTGTCTTTATCCTACTGATTGCTCTGGGGATGACAGCATACATACAGAACTCATGACAAGCTACTCGTATTGGTATATTTGTGTTTTTCCATTTATAGGATCATTAGCACTGTTAATAAGTTGCATCATTTACCCATCTTTATGTCACACTTTTGTGAACTAAAATCTCTATATCCACTATTTTGAGGTGACTGTGCCAACTTCTACTAAATATTTTGCCAATCAACAATCCCGTATTACTATTTCAATTTTCTGGCTTTCCCTTCTATTGTACTGTCTATGCATATAACTCATTACATTAATCACTATTGGTAAGCAGTGAAATTTGAGCTCAGAGGTGAAATATTTTAGCCAACATGACACAGTCATGTGCCACTGTCAAGGTTTCTTTCTGCATCTTTATGAGCTTATTTCCCTCATATGCATACAAATATTAAGACTTGACACCACTCCCACAAACATGTGCAATTATTATATGTTAATAATGCATTTTACAAGTTTAGAGTGTTGTTTATTTTTGTTTTCTCCTTCTATATGAAAGTACATGAGAATGCTACCCAAAGTAGGATGAGGCTGGTGAAGAGGAATTGCATGAACAACTCAGGGTTTCCGCCACCTTTTCATCAATCTGGAACTCGTTTCTCACTAGCAACTCCTGGCAGTCAAAACTTTAATCTTTGCCGCTGAGTGCTTTCATTTAGATGCCATGCAGCTCATTTGGTAATGGGACTCTCAGTTTTAAACCTGGACAGAGACATTTTATTAGTCTGTTTTTCATTGGTTTTAACCTTTGCTCTTCACACAGGGTCATGCTCTGATCTTCTGTTCCGCCTGGCTCAGGATCCCCAGTATTGGGTTTACAGATGTGTATCATCCCATACTGGAAATGCAGATGTTTTAAAGTGAAAGTGACAGAATCCAAATAAGATTTGGTCGTATGGCTTCCCAGAAATGTAAACTCCAGTGTATTTTGTAGGCAGAAGAATGGTGGTTGTGACATTACTGTGTATGGGAAGAGTCGTTTACTCCCTTTATATATTTAAAATTTCCACTCACCCACTATATTCAGGAAATACTGGGGATCTATGTGAAATCAGAATATGTTAAGCAGAAGTCCCATTTGCAGAATGTACACTGTCAACACTGTGTTTTTGGGAAAACATGTATGGAATTTACCCTGTTTCAATGCCATAATCCAGAGATAGGTTTTCCTGACTGACTCAGAGCATCCCTGGAAAAAAGACACTGCAGGAAAATGGTGGATGGCTATTTTATGTTTATTTACTTTAGTGCATGTATGCTGTCAGGTGTGTAATGGATGGATGGCCATCTCACTCTTCTGACTAATCACCTCAACACACTTCATGATATTTCATTGAAAGGGAATATCCCCTTTAGAGCTACTGTTTGTAGGAGTGTATGCCAATGTGTGGGGGGGATAGTGATGATCAACGCACCTCACTTAATACTTACGTAACATTAGCCACTTGGCTGGCTTCTGAACCAGGAGGTTTGGTTAGTTAAGAGCCCGAGACTAATTAGGCACTTCCGCTTTTACGGACGATGCACAACTCATTCAAATGCCATCCATTGTGTGCAGCTGAGTCAGTCATAGTTTGCGAGCACTCTCATCTAGGTTGGCCCTCAGCTTTCTGAACTCCTGATCATTTGTAAAGGACAAAAATATCATTTCTCTTCCATTGGCTTCAGCATCATGCACCTACTTGAAAATATAAAAGTGGTCAGAACTAGCCTCAAGATTTATGTCAGTTTTTCACCTGTGTGAATAAGACAGAAAGACATCCATAATTCTAAAGTTATTTTGACATGCCCACTTCCCAAAGTAACATCTGAGTTATTCTGAGACCAGATTACAGCCTCTGTGTTTAAACAGAAAGCCCACGTATTGAGTCTTACTTTCTGCTCATCCTTGCGTGCATCACGCTTTCCTTCACTCTGTAACACTGACTTCCAGTATCCTCCATCCCATGGACAGCTGTGGAAAGCCTGCCCATTTCTCCGAACATCGTTGATACCTTTCATCTTTGTCATGCCATGTTCCCTCACAATGGTGTCGCACTGACTGTGCCTACACTCTCACAGCACAGGACTCTGACCTCATTTCTCTTTACACCACATTTTATCCATCTTAACATGCCCATTTAAGGGAAGAGGCTCACTCTAGCTCACGAAATGAGGATACCACGGAGCCATCTGAATCTTAAGACAGTCATGACTACTGATGATGAAAGAGATTTTTCCCACGTCAATAGTTCATATAAATGGAACACAGAGTGCATTCTTTTGCTTTACTTTCTTCCTCTGTACTCTGAACCATTAATGGATACTCATGTGTTTGGAACACTTTAGGAAACAGATAATCTTGTGGTAATGTCCTGCCACCAATTTTGTGGTCTATCTGACACTTTTATAATTTTCTTTTGCTGGAACATGCTAGCTAATTCCTCTGACTCCCACTCCCATTTCTTCTGCTTCTTCTCCTTCTGCCTTTTTCTTTGACAATCTGTGTAGAATACAAAGACTTCCCCAATTGCAGAATATCATCATCTGAAGTTAACATAGAATGTTTAATTTATAAATGTGACCTGTCAGGTCACAGAACTTGGCAAGTTGAAAGCTAGTTTCCATTCTTGAATCCCTCTGGGGTAGGCATTCTCCTCTTTCCTGTGTAGTCTAGAGCTCATCATTTTATAGAAGATGCCTCTTACTATCCTCCTCTTCCAATCTTTAGACTCTAGAGGCACAGTAATCCTGTAGCCACCATTTCTGATAACTGACTTTTACTTTTACAGTCTTAATTTTCTTGTTGTACATGGCCTTTGAGATTCTCAGCACTTTACCTGACAGCTGTGATAACTTGCTTTAAATATCCTTTTCCATTGGCAATGATTCTACTAAGTGAAAGTAGCTTCCTAGATATTCTAATTTTTCAGTGTGATTTAAATTAATTTAAAATATGCAGAATATTTTATTCATTTTTCTGTAACCTGGACTTACATATACCAAATACAATCAAAATTAAGTTTCAAAAAGGTTATAATTATTAAAACTGAAAGTGATCACTGAAATTTAAATGACATCTTTCCTAGCTCAAGAAGTTCATATCAAGTGGTTAAGATGCTGTTGTTGTTATAATAGTTGTTGTTGTATGCGAATGCCAGCAGCAAACCACTGAACTGAGAACGGGACCACCATTGAAGAAATCAGAGAAAGGACTGGAAGAGCTTGAAGGGGCTGGAGACCCCATATGAACAACAATGCCAACCAACCAGAGCTTCCAGGGACTAAGCCACTACCCAAAGACTATACATGGACTGACCCTGGACTCTGACCTCATAGGTAGCAATGAATAGCCTAGTAAGAGCACCAGTGGAAGGGGAAGCCCTTGGTCTTGCCAAGACTGAACCCCCAGTGGATGTGATTGTTGGGGGGAGGGCGGTGATGGGGGGAGGATGGGGAGGGGAACATCCTCATAGAAAGGGAGGGGAAAGGGGTTAGGAGGCTGATGGACAGGAAACCGGTAAAGGGAATAACATTTGAAATGTAAATAAGAAATACCCAATTTAATAAAATGGAAAGAAAAGAAAAAAAAAAGAAAGTAGCTTCCTTGCTAGGGAATTAGTCTGGATTTTAGCATGTTTCAAGCATGCTTTAACGTATCTAGAATGGAAACTACTACTGAGATGGTGGGTCCAGCACTTGCAGCTGAGAGAATTTGGGATCCAGTCTTCCTGGAATTGGAGTTTACCTTTCTCTGCAAAATCACAAATGTTTTCTGTGTCCATAAACACATAAAGCCTTCAGAAAGAAGCCATGTCATACCTGTACATGATGGTTGTTATTGCTATGGCTTACTTCCTCCTCCAGGAAGCCTTCGCCAGATTATCTCCTGCTCTCCCCTTATTTCAGGGGTTTTCAGTGTAAGTCTTGAGAGATAAACTGGCAGGATTGGGAGCCCACGTTGCTCTTTTTCTACATCATGGATGTGTGCATCTCACTAATGGGATGTTTTAGTGCTTGAATTCAAGAAGGGAAATTTAGAAGTTGTTTTAATTTTGGGTTAACTTCTATGCCTAGCAGAAAAGGGTAATACGGTATCTAGACGCAGAGAGAAAAAGCAATTTCATAGATTTCCATAAGGTGGCGCTGTGTGCCCACAATCCCAGAGAACAGTGTTCTGTGGTCCTGAAAGAAGTTGCTGGTGAGACAGTTTGAAAGTACATTAAGACGTCATTCTAGTCTTCATGAAGCCCTTCTTTGGGGACTGGGAGAAACTAGTCTTTGGGATCTATATGCTTCGTTGATTTCAAGTATAACATTATTTTTAAAATCAAGTGTTCTTTACAGAATTTAGGGAAAATGCATTTAAAAATGCAATACACTGGTGAGAAATAATTAATGAATATAGATTTCATGGAATCCTCTGTGTTTCTGAGATATGATTTGGTTGTTTAATTTATAAATACCTAAATAGCTTTGCAAAACACCCCTTTACTATACCTTACCTTTGGTTTTATAACAAGACTCTAAAAGATCCCTGAGGTTACATTTCTTCATAAAACTGTAACACTCCTAAGGCTGTTGAGTCTAGATGGAAACATTGTTTTTCAGGTTCTGGTCCTGTATTTTTGTTCACTCCTATAGGACACTAACTGATCTCCAGGCCTACTTTTCCTTGAATGGCAATGTGCCCTTAGAAAGGATGATTATCCATATAGGGTTGTAGATGCCCTTCCACCAGCATACGGCCTGTTTCTAAGGGATTAGATTATGGAATTATACAGCCTGAGTTGGCTGTGTGGTTGTTAGCTCATGACTTCTATTATATACAAATCACTGTGTTGATGTCTAAATATTCTCCTGTGGTGCATACAGAAATGTCTTCACTTCTCTCCTGGATCTGATGGTTACTCTTTATAGTGAGTAGCAGAGTAGGAATCAGAACAGTCATGGCCTCTATGTCTCACTAATTGTTCCATGACTGGAGACAAAGCCCTCGCCTTCGCATAGTCCTCATTGTTCATTTCTTAGATAACTTAGGTTCCTGGAGAAATTTACGTTCCCAGGCATAACCACACTATTTCTTTATCTTAAAAATAATATAGATTGTATTTTATGGACAGCTCATGACTTTGATTCTGACAGTTTCACATTCCCTTCATTGTAAGTCATTATATAATGTCCACACAGATTTCCTTCCACAGTTCAGTGCAGTCTCTGTGTTTGTCTCTGTTTCTCTCTCTCTTTCTCTCTCTCTCTCTCTCTCTCTCTCTCTCTCTCTCTCTCCCCCTCTGTCTCTGTAGATAAAACAATCTCAAAACAATTTGAATTAGTTCATGCTCATCCCCCTAAAACATATAAATCTAAATCTGATTATGAGGAAAAGTGTGTGTCAACTGATTTTATCTAGGATGCAGAAATACAATGACCATTGAAAATGCCAAGAGATATAGGAGTAAATATGTGATGTCTCCCTTTATAGTGCTTAAACATTGATCCATCCTCTACAAAAGTGCAGAAGGCCACACTCTCATACTCCATTGCACTATCTCAAGAGGCTCTATTGATGGCATTGAAGCACAGAAGTTTATTTCTGCTGCTGCTCTTCACTTTACAGGAAGCACGAGCTGGCTCTCCCTGGGAATGAAGCCCAGGAGCTCATGCCCCATCTTTCTGGCTTCACAGGCTGCTCTAGATGGTACTGACCTATGTTAGCACACTCTTCTGCTTACCTTGGGCCTCTGGGTGCTCCCCATGATTCTGGGACCCGAATATTACCTAAGAACTATAGGTAATTCTGAGCCCCAAAAAATGCTCAGTTCCTTTCTCACTGTGTATCTCATAGGGTCACTTTCCTTGTTTTTCTATAGGACCGATGCATTCACATCCTGTTCTTCCTGTTTGAGGATGAGAATTCTCATATATTGGGCCATCATTTCCTAGTGAAAAAAAAGTGCTGAAAAAGACTTTGTTCTGTGCTACTCATCGTACATGCCACGCATTGAGTCCCCTCAACTGCCCTTTGTGTATCTACATTTGGTTTATATTTGCTGCTGCCAACAGGTCACACTTAGTAGTTTAAAAGAATATAGCATGCCATCTAGAAGCTTATTAGGACAGAAGTTTGGCATGGTCTTCTTAACCTAAACTCACAGTGTGAGACAAGATGTAGTCTTTTCTGGAGGTTCTAGAGTAAGCAGGCTGATTGACTTTTTCTTACAAAGGTGTTCATAATCAGGTCATGTTTTCTATTTTTCTCTTCAAAAAGAAAAAACCCACTCCCATGTCCCTCTCTCTGATTGTATTTATGAGAGTTCCAAGTTTTTAAAGTTTCTCCATGTGACTCAATACAATCCATCTTTATGCTCCCAGGTACTTTCACTCTTTTCAGTTCCTTACAAAGAGCAAAAAAGGGGATCATGAGCAGGTATTGGGTGTAGGGAGAACCGGAGTAAAGCCCTGAGGGCCAGCAGAATGAATGGAAACAAGTAGGAGGCAGGAGCTGGGGGTATTATCTAGAATGTGCCAGAGACCTGGGAGATGAGAGACTCTCAGGACTCAAAGAGATGGATCTTAGATGAAATGCCCAACAGTGGGGAGAGGGAACTTAAAGAGATCACCTCCAGTAGAAAGACAGGGCATCAAATGGAAGGATGGGGGTCCCATCCCACAGTCAAAAACACTGGCCCAGAATTGTTTCTGTCTAAAATAACTGCAGGGACAAGAACCTGAAAAAAAGGAGGTCCAATAACAAGCCCACATTGGGATCCATTTCAAGGGAAAGCGCCAAGGCCGGACACTATTACTGATGCTATGGTGTGCTTACAGACAGGAATCAACAAGAAGTTGACTGAGATAAATGCAGATACTTGCACCCAACCAATGAATAGAAGCTGGGAACCCCTTTGGTTGAATTAGGGAAAGGCTGGAAAAAGAGCAACCCCATAGGAAGACCAGCAGCATCTGGACCCCCGAGATGTCTCAGACACTGAGCCACCAACCAGGCAGCATACACAAGCCAGTATGAGGCCCCTGGCATATATACTGCCTGGTCTGGCCTCATTGAGAGAAGATGTACCTAACCTTTGAGGGTCTCGAGGCCCAAGGGAGTGGGGAGGTCTGATAGGGTAGGATAGGAGTGGGGACATCCTCTTGGAGACTCAGGAGGAGAAATGGGATGAATGAGGAACAGTAATTTAAAAAAATAAGATTAAAGATAATTAAAAAAATTAGATACCTTTTAATATACAAAGTTACCTTTGTATATACAATGTAGGTCAATGTCTTAAGATAAAGATAGTGATTCCCATAGAAAACAACCATTTACCTGTTTGGAGGCAATCGAAGCCTCATGAATAAACTCATCTTAAATTTGACATTTTTCTCATGCACGATGACAAAGACAAATTTCTCAGTTGGTGTCGCTAAGCAGTCAGATTAACACTCATTCTCCTCTCATTTTAAAAAGTAAATATTGCTATTAGTAGATTTTAGTTTTACTTTTATGTGTGTGGATATTGTGTCTGCATGTGTAGCTGTGTACATGTGTGCCTGGTGTCCTCCAAAAATCAGAAGAGTGCATAAGGTCCTGAGACACAGGTGTTAAAGATGATTGTGAGCCAACATGTGGGAAATTGAACCAAGGTCCTCTGGAAGAGCAGCCAGTGCTGTGAACTGCTAATCCATCTCTCCAGCTATAAGAAGAAAACATTTAAGCAGACATTATATTGGCCTTGGTCTCTGTTGCTTATGAAAGGTGGTATTATTTATTAATGTCCTAACTTTGCATAAAGAGGAGCAAATCTCACATGGCTGGATCTGAAACCTAAGGAAAGTACATTTGGAGGAAAGTTACTAACATGATTAGACATTTTATTAGATGGCTTGTAATTTTCAGTATTGATGTGCTTTCAAGTCCCCAGGAAATGGGTATTGACAATGATTATCTAGTTAAGCATGAGGTGACACTTGGAGATATTTGGCCAGCCTAGAAGGACAGGCTCTCACATATTCACCTATGAGAATACTTAAGTACCTTAGGTGCAGATTGGGAAAGGAAGGAGAGATAGAATTGTGATCTAAACTATTGAGACTGGAATGATGAGTCAGTAGTTAAGAGCTTATGCTTCACTTCAAAGGTCCCAAGTTTGGCACCCAATATCAACCTATAGTAACTCACAACCAGCTCTAATTCCAGTTCCCAGGCATCTGATAAGACACACACACACACACACACACACACACACACACACACACACACACCCCTGCACAGGTTCATGTGCACACAGAGTCACACACATAGTCACATACCATTAAAAGTATCAATGCATTTCTTAATGAATAGTTACTTGTTGAATATTGACATAAGATGTAGAATATGTTTGAAAGAAAAATAGATTTATTTCTATTACTAAGATGTTGCGGTGTAGAATGGAAAGAACGTGGAAGTCTAGCAACATTCTCTCAAACAGAATTTCAGTTATGCTGTTGATAAGGAAGTTGTAATGAGACACGGAGATGCATGGTTATCATCAATGTCTTAAAAACAGATATTCAGCAGGCATACACAGAACACTGGCTCATGAGAATAATTTTAATTTCTAACACATTTGACACACTTAGTATTCATCATAATTACTTGGACATATCCCAATTTTTTTAAAAACAATTGTGCTAAGTATCTAAGATGTGTCCAAATGTGGCTCCTGAGTCCACTTCTCTCTCTAAAAGGTGACACCCTTTCAGGTGCAGATGACACTGATGAATTCATTTCTTCTGAAAACACAATGACACAATTTGCTATTTTAAACATTGACTCTCATTATAATTTACTCTGAATCTTATGGCTAAAGAAAGTGGTAATTAACTGCAACAGGGTACTTTCTTTTCTCTACTACTGGCCTTTTGCTGGAAATAGGAGTCTCTTAAATAAAAAAGAAAATGGGGTCTCCAGGAAAATGACCATCCCAGAAGTGGAGACTCAAAACATGTAGCATCTGTAAATGGATCGCAGTGCATGTATTTAGTTGAGAAAAATGTGAACATTTAAATGAAAACCTAATAGGAAACCATAATCTAAAGCTCAACCATCCAATAGCATTTCGTAGAGCAGTATGGAGATGGAGACCTAATAGGAAACCATAATCTAAAGCTCAACCATCCAATAGCATTTCGTAGAGCAGTATGGAGATGGAGACAGGGAACAGAAACTGCCCCTGGAGATGAGGCTGTAGAAAAAGGTGCATCAGCTTTGCCTACATAGTCCTCACTTTCTTTGTTATAGATGTACAAAGGGCAGGAAAGTAGAAAGAGGCATCGTAATGAGACTGAGGAGGGAAAAGAAATACTACAGAGTCTACCAATAAGACATATGAAAAAAAACTCATAAGTTAAAGAAGGCAATAATTATTTTAATGAAGGCCTAATGGGAAGATGCTTTACACGTAAATGAGCTTTGAACTTGGTGTGGTTGTGTACTGTTGCAATCTCTGACTTGGAAGCAGGAGTTTGAACTACTTGTGTGTCTGTTTCCAAAATCTCTTATAAAATGAATTTGAAGAATGGTTAAATCCTGAGAATTTGTGAGTTGGAGCCATAGATACAAAATGAGTCATACAACCACACCCAAGTACTGATCAAGAAGAAAAGCATGGACTTTAGTCAGGAGGCCTGGAAACATCAGACGTGGGTTTGAGTTTTGACAAATTGGAGAAATTTGTTCCTAAACTCATAGATTTCTTATGCCTAGAAAATGCTCCTGAACTAGACATCACAACATAAAATAATGAGAAATGTTTCCTATATTTTGTGGCCTCATTTTAATTAATGCTGTTAGTTATTTTAAATATAGATGAGGAGAGGAGGCATTTGTTAATAGTTTATTACGCACCTGCCAGTGCAATATGCAGCATTTTATGGTGAATTTTCAACATGGAGATTGTTTCCAATTTTCCAAATATATAATTTTTAGTCTCCGATGAGAGAAATTTCTTTCTTATGGCAACACAATAAATGGTTGGTGAAGTGAGATTTGAATGAGGTGTAATTTACCCAAAGTCAATATCCTTCCAGGTGTCTCATTCAACTCTGGTTGAAACTTTCTCCTCCTCTCACCCACACATAGTACTTTAGTTAAGTTGCAATTGCTGTGATAAAGCATAATGACCAAAATCAGCTTGGGGAGGAAAAGGATTATCCATTTACAGTTCTATACTGCAGCCCATCATCTAAGAAGTCAGGGAAGTGTAGGAACTCGAGACAGGAACCTGGAGGCAGGAAATAACGAAGAGGCCATAGAAGACATGTTACTACTTACTGGCCAGCTCCCCTGGGCTTACTCAATTGCCTTCTTATAGGAACCAACATTACTTGCCCAGAAGTGACCCTATCTGATGTGTGCTGAGCCTTCACTTATCAATTATTAATCAAAGCCTACCACATAGCCTTATCTTCAGGCCAAACTGATTGAGGTATTTTCTCAATAAGAATTCCCTCTTCCCTGATGTATCTAGGTTGGTGTCAAACTGACAAAAACCAACCGGCAGAGCCAGGCTTTTTGCAGCATCATTGTTTTCAACTTCCTCCTACTAGCTGTTAGAAGTACTCCGTCCAGCCAAAATATTACAGATGGTTCAGTGTCCCACAAGGGTGAAATTTCTCCTGCTTCAGAGCTGAGAAACACTGATTTGGAGTTACATTTGATATTTGTGGAACAAAATATTTCAATATGATTGCTCCCCAGGTACTCACTATGCCCCCTCATAAATCTTCCCCTTTTGTGTAATAGATTCTTTATGACAACCCTATTATCCATCCAGCACACAAAACAAACTTGGAAATCATCATGGACTCCTTCCTCTTCTCTTCAGATTTCAGGAGTCATTTACTTCCAAAACATCCTATAGCTTGGTCTCATTTTCTCAAGACTAACCATAGCTTCCCAAATCCTTCGAAGAAGGGGGTGCAGACATGACATGTGACTCATGACTGACATGCACATTGTTGCACAGGCAGTAGAGTGCTGTCAGACATTCAAACATTTCACTATTCTTCACATGGAAGGTCTTTTACATTTTCTCCATGGATGCCATTGCAGATGGTTATGGGAATTGAACTCAGGACCTTAGGAAGAGGAGTCAGTGCTCTTAACCACTGAGCCATCTCTCCACCCCAGAGACTAGAACATTCTTATTGTTTGCTATGGCATTGGAAGTGATGACAAGTATTATAGTACTGTTTGTCCAAATCATTCTTTGTTAAAATGTCTTGGCATTATAACATTAAAATCAGAGAATAAAAGAAAGCAAGCTGCTACTACCCGATCCTCTACTTATGAAATTTGTATTGTCTTTTTTAACATTTTGTTTGTGCTTGCTTTATAGCCTCCCTAATATGTTGTTCTGAAGTGAGGAGGTGAATCAAAAGTTGAGTCAAGAAGTACTGTCTAAGAATGATAGCCAGAGGCAGGATGGCTAGGAAACCAACAGTGTCCACGGGATTAGTAAACATTACAGTATCTTGAACCTACTTTATACATTTTTAAGGCTATGTTAACAAGTGTTTTCTCATCTGATTTAAGGCAGTAATGAAGACCAAAGCAATAATTCTACTAAAGTCTAACTTGGAGAACCAAGTAAAGATTAATTTTTTGTAAAGATTAAAAACAGGAGACATCTTTAAGAGAGTCACGTCATAAAAAGGCCTACAATAATAACATGGGTAAACTCATGAAAGAAAGCTGCCTCTCTGAAGCTTCCTGTTCAAATTGCAGATAGGTCTACTGAAGAGAATCTATTCTCCCTTAGTGATGTGACAGAAGAATCTCGTATGTGGAATCATCATGCACATATGCTTTGTAGTATGAGGAAGGCCCAGACTGTAGGAATGGCCTGTCACTCCTGTCACTGAGTGTCATGTTACATAAATTCCAAAGAGTGCTGATGAGCTGTTCTTTTAGGGAGAGTCCTGTGGGCAAACATTTTTTTTACCTCTTCTTTTTTGTAATCCCGACAATAATTTTAGGTTTCATTGTGAGTAAAGGATGCTGGAGGGAAGCAAGTGAGAAAAAGAGTTAAGAACTAAGAGTGAGTCAGTATAAGATATAGGTGAGAGGTAGAGTTTGGGGGAAACAGGCATCAGGCTGTCTGAACACAGCAGGAAGACACAGCCATAGTTTATGCACATAATTCACTACTGTAGTGGAATAAAGTCAGAAGTTACAGAAACCCAGAGATTCGTGATCATGTGTTATTCCCTTTTGAATCCTATTCTTCTTGTATTCTAGGTAAGGAAACCACCCAATTGTCATTTCACCATGGATAGGATTTGCTGTCCCCAAGACATTTCTCTAAGCTCTGTGACTTTACTGTGCAGGTCACTGCCTTTAATTCTGAATTCACACAGCAAGAAAGGCTATACTTCATTTTAATTAGATTCAATCAATATTTACCAAAAGTCATTAGGGTTAATGCATTTAATATAGTAGTTTCCACAGAGAAGAAGACTTAAAATGAAAGGTAAGAATTTCTCATTTTCAATGTTTGTGATACAATAGGAATTTAAAATAATGGAGACAATTCAAAAACATTTATCTTTCAGTTAAAAGTCAAGATCTACACATAAAAATATTTAAAATAGTATACATTTTTATTCTATATATTTAGGGTTCTAGAAAATGTATATAAAGTGGAAAACATTTGCCTGTGGGTTTTGATGATAAAAATGTACATGTCATCGGGAGATAGTTTATTATTGGAATTAAAAAATCACTTCTAAAAGGAGAAGAATGGAATGCTGGTGATGGGCTGTATTTCAAAAGCCAGTTGTCTTCTGTGGGCCTCTCTCTTTTGCTCTGGACATTTTATGAGATTATTTTTTGTATTCTTTGTTGGTTTTTAGCTTGTCTGGTGCCCCAGCATGAGCTGTAGAAGTCTGGGACATGATTTCTGAGGATGGGTAATGGCAGATTACTGAAGAACGAACAGCGACTCTTCTGCAGCTCCTTTGGTGAGCATGAAGCCACACTAAGTGTTCTTATTAAGTCAATCATGGCTTTCATGTCAAAGCTGACTGATTTTCATGCCCCAAATCCCATGCAGCCTTTTATGTGGTTCATTTTATTCCTGTCAGAGAAATTCTGAATCCTTCCAAGATTGTGACACTTCTCATCAAGAATGCAAAAGATTAGATGTCATACCTCATCCAGATGTGCAGAGCCAGGGTCAGTGTTACCAGAATTTGAATCATGGTGGATAAAAATGGGTTTCAATGTTACCTGAAAGTTAAAATCTGTTTTATATTATGCCCCTTCTTTCACTAATGAGGAACAACCTTCTACAGCAAATACATTGTATGTTTTATTTCTTCTGTCTTATATAAATCCCAATGCAGTCTTTTAAGTATGTGTGTGTAAATGGAGTTACTTTTCCATTTTTGCAATCAAATATCTTATAGAAGCAACACTAGGTAGGACAATTTGGCAAGGAGGGCAATGTGTGTAGGGCTCACCCCAGCTGGGTTGCTTCACGTCTGAGTAGATTAAGAAGCAGAGTGCAGGCAATGGCAGCCTCTAGTAAATTACTGTATTAATTACTGTTCTATTGCTGTGATAAAATACCAAGAGTAAGATAACATAGAAAAACAATTTGATTGGGATTCATGGTTCCAGGGGGATGAGTCTATCATGGCAAGGAATTGTGGCAACAAGAAGGAACTACAACTGAGAGCTCACATCTTTTTTTTTTCCTTAACTTGGCTATTTTATTTATTTACATTTCAAATGTTATCCCCTTTCCCTATTTCCCCTCTGGAAACCTCCCATCCTCCCATCCTCCCATGCCAAGCTTCTATGAGAGAGCTCACATTTTTAATTGAACACAAGCAATGAGAAAGCCAATGTGAAATAGCCCTTTGAAATGTCAGTGCTCTCCCCTAGTGACATACTACATCCAGCAAGACCACACCTCCAAAATTTACACGAACAGCAACACCGAGTGCCAACCAGGTACTCAAACATCTTAGCCTATGAGGACATTCTCATTCAAACTATCACACTATCCCAATAAAAGTGGTAGCCTCGTACATTATGGGTCTTTTTCATTTACTTAAACTGGAATGGAAATATACTTCAGACATCTGGGTGATTCCAAGTCAAACTAAATTGACAATGAAAGTTAATTATCACATGTATTGTGTCCCATAACATCCTGGTGATAATGAGAGGACTGTCAGGGGATACTCAGCTCTGAATGAGAGGATAGAGGCCCCTGGCATTAAAGAGTACATTTTTTAACCTGCCCTCACATAGTAAGGGACTCATTGAAAAACATTCACAGGCAACTAGTAGTGAATGCAGAGACATATAACTGCTCCGAGTGCTGGAAATAAGTGAGAGTCGGGAACACAGCCATCCATAACCAAGCCATTATATCACCACACCTAAGTCTTGGAATATTACAGAAGAGGGTTCATAAAGAATGTAGAACTGAAGATAAGAAGAACTGTGAAATGCTTTTTGCTGGACATGATAATCATTAGAAATAGTGATTCAAAGCAACTAGAGGTACTGTTAAAGATTAGGTAAAATATTAAGGCCTAGATGGAATATTTATTTATTTATTTATTTTAGATATTTTCTTTACTTACATTTCAAATGCTATTCCCTTTCCCAATTTTCCTTCTAGAGTCCCCCTATAACTTCCCCTGTCTTCCCGTGTCTATGAGAGTATTCCTCCACCCACCCAACCACTCCCTCCCATCTCCCTGCCTTGGCTTTCCCTATATGGGCATTGAGCCTTCACAGTGCTGTGGGCCTCTCCTCTCCCTTATGCCCTATAAGGCCATCTTCTGCTACATATGTGGCTGGAACCATGGGTCGCTCAATGTGTACTCTTTGGTTGGTGGTTTAGTCTCTGTGAGCTCTGGGGGATCTGGTTGGTTAATATTGTTTTTCTTCTTATGACGTTGAAAACCCCTTCAGCTCCTTCAGTCCTTTGTCTAACTCCTCCATTCTCAGTTCCATGGTAGGCTGCAAGCACCTGCTTCTCTTTTGTCAGTCTCTGGCAGAATCTTTCAGGAGACAGCTATATCAGGCTGTCAGCTTGCATTTCTTGGCATCCACAATATTGTCTGGGTTTGGGGACAGTATATGGGATAGATCCCCAGGTGGGGCCATCTCTGGATGATCTTTCCCTTAGTCTCTGCTCCACACTTTGTCTCTGTATTTCCTAGTATGAATACTTTATTCTCCCTTTTAAGGAGAACTGAAGCATCCACTATTTGGTCTTCCAACTTCTTGAGCATCATGTGGTCTGTGGATTGTATTTTGGGTCTTCTGAGTTTTTGGGCTAATATCCACTTATTAGTGAGTGCATACCAAGTGTGTTCATTTGTGATTGGGTTACCTCCCTCAGAATGCTATTTTCTAGTTCCATTCATTTGCCCAAGAATTTCATGAAGTCATTGTTTTTAATAGATGAGTAGTACTCCATTGTGTAGATGTACCACATTTTCTGTATTCATTCCTCTGTTGCAGGGCATCTGGGTTCTTTCCAACTTTTGACTATTATAAATAAGGCTGCTATGAACATAGTGGAGCACGTGTCCTTGTTATATTTTGGAGAATCTTTGGGATAGGAGTGATATAGCTGGGTCCTCAGCTAGTACTATGTCCAATTTTCTGAGGAACCTTCAGACTGATTTCCAGAATGGTTGAACCAGCTTGCAATTCCAGAAACAACGAAGGAATGTTCCTCTTTCTCCACATCCTTCCCAACATCTATTGTTACCTGAGTTTTTGAACTTAGCTATTCTCACTTGTGTGGGGTGGAATCTCAGGATTGTTTTGATTTAAATTTCCCTGCTGAAGAAGGATGGTGAACATTTCTTTAGGTACTTCTCAGCCATTTGATATTCTTCAGGAGGGAATTCTTTGTTTAGCTCCATACCCCATTTTTTTTTTGGTGTACTTCTTTTTTTTTTTTTATTTATTTTTTTAACTTGAGTATTTCTTATTTACATTTCGAGTGTTATTCCCTTTCCGGTTTCCAGGCCAACATCCCCCTAATCCCTCCCCCTCCCCTTCCTTATGGGTGTTCCCCTCCCCATCCTCCCCCCATTGACGCCCTCCCCCCAACAATCACATTCAGTCTTAGCAGGACCCAGGGCTTCCCCTTACACTGATGATCTTACTAGGATATTCAATGCTACCTATGAGGTCAGAGTCCAGGGTCAGTCCATGTATAGTCTTTAGGTAGTGGCTTAGTCCCTGGAAGCTCTGGTTGCTTGGCATTGTTGTTCATATGGAGTCTCAAGCCCCTTCAAGCTTTCCAGTTCTTTCTCTGATTCCTTCAACAGGGGTCCTGTTCTCAGTTCAGTGGTTTGCTGCTGGCATTCGCCTCTGTATTTGCTGTATTCTGGCTGTGTCTCTCAGGAGAGATCTACATCCGGCTCCTGTCTGCCTGCACTTCTTTGCTTCATCCATCTTGTCTAATTGGGTAGCTGTATATGTATGGGCCACATGGGGGGGGCAGGCTCTAAATGGGTGTTCCTTCTGTCTCTGTTTTACTCTTTGCCTCTCTATTACCTGCCAAGGGTATTCTTGTTCCCCTTTTAAAGAAGGAGTGAAGCATTCACATTTTGATCATCCGTCTTGAGTTTCATTTGTTCTAGGCATCTAGGGTAATTCAAGCATTTGGGCTAATAGCCACTTATCAATGAGTGCATACCATGTGTGTTTCTCTGTGGTTGGGTTACCTCACTCAGGATGATATTTTCCAGTTCCAATCATTTGCCTACGAATTTCATAAAGTCATTGTTTTTGATAGCTGAGTAATATTCCATTGTGTAGATGTGCCATATTTTCTGTATCCATTCCTCTGTTGAAGGGCATCTGGGTTCTTTCCAGCTTCTGGCTATTATAAATAAGGCTGCTATGAACATAGTGGAGCACGTGTCTTTTTTATATGTTGGGGCATCTTTTGGGTATATGCCCAAGAGAGGTATAGCTGGATCCTCAGGCAGTTCAATGTCCAATTTTCTGAGGAACCTCCAGACTGATTTCCAGAATGGTTTTACCAGTCTGCAATCCCACCAACAGTGGAGGAGTGTTCCTCTTTCTCCACATCCTCGCCAGCATTTGCTGTCCCCTGAGTTTTTGATCTGAGCCATTCTCACTGGTGTGAGGTGAAATCTCAGGGTTGTTTTGATTTGCATTTCCCTTATGACTAAAGATGTCGAACATTTCATTAGGTGTTTCTCAGCCATTCGGCATTCCTCAGCTGTGAATTGTTTGTTTAGCTCTGAACCCCATTTTTTAATAGGGTTATTTGTCTCCCTGTGGTCTAACTTCTTGAGTTCTTTGTATATTTTGGATATAAGGCCTCTATCTGTTGTAGGATTGGTAAAGATCTTTTCCCAATCTGTTGGTTGCCGTTTTGTCCTAACCACAGTGTCCTTTGCCTTACAGAAGCTCTGCAGTTTTATGAGATCCCATTTGTTGATTCTTGATCTTAGAGCATAAGCCATTGGTGTTTTGTTCAGGAAAATTTTTCCAGTGCCCATGTGTTCGAGATGCTGCCCTAGTTTTTCTTCTATTAGTTTGAGTGTATCTGGTTTGATGTGGAGGTCCTTGATCCACTTGGACTTAAGCTTTGTACAGGGTGATAAGCATGGATCAATTTGCATTCTTCTACATGTTGACCTCCAGATGAACCAGCACCATTTACTGAAAATGCTATCTTTTTTCCATTTGATGGTTTTGGCTCCTTTGTCAAAAATCAAGTGCCCATAGGTGTGTGGGTTCATTTCTGGGTCTTCAATTCTGTTCCATTGGTCTATCTGTCTGTCTCTGTACCAATACCATGCAGTTTTTATCACTATTGCTCTGTAATACTGCTTGAATTCAGGGATAGTGATTCCCCCTGATGTCCTTTTATTGTTGAGGATAGATTTAACTATCCTGGGTTTTTTGTTATTCCAGATGAATTTGCAAATTGTTCAGTCTAACTCTTTGAAGAATTGGATTGCTATTTTGATGGTGATTGCATTGAATCTGTATATCACTTTTGGTAAAATGGACATTTTTACTATATTAATCCTGCTAATCCATGAGCATGGGAGATCTTTCCATCTTCTGAGGTCTTCTTCAATTTCTTTCTTCAGAGCCTTGAAGTTCTTATTGTACAGATCTTTTACTTGCTTGGTTAAAGTCACATCGAGGTACTTTATATTATTTGAGTCTATTATGAAGGGTGTCGTTTCCCTAATTTCTTTCTTGGCTTGTTTCTCTTTTGTGCAGAGGAAGGCTACTGATTTATTTGAGTTAATTTTATACCCAGCCACTTTGCTGAAATTGTCTATCAGCTTTAGTAGTTCTCTGGTGGAACTTTTGGGATCACTTAAATATACTATCATATCATCTGCAAAAAGTGATATTTTGACTTCTTCTTTTCCGATCTGTATCCCCTTGACCTCCTTTTGTTTGTACCCCATTTTTAAATAGGGTTATTTGATTCTTTGGAGTTTAACATCTTGAGCACCTTGTATATATTGGAAATTAGACCTTTATCAGGTATAGGATTGGTAAAGATCTTTCCCAGTCTATTGGTTAACATTTTGTCCTATTGACAATGTCCTTTGCCTTACAGAAGTTTTGAAATTTTATGAGGTCCCATTTGTCAATTCTTCATCTTCGATCATATGTCATTGGTGTTTTGTTTCCAAAATTTTCCCCTGTGCCTATGTGTTCTAGGCATTTCCCCCACTTTCTCTTTTGTAGTGTATCAGTGCATTGGGTTTTATGTGGAGGTCCTTGATCCATTTGGACTTAAGCTTTGAACATGGCAATAAGAATGGATCGATTGGCATTCTTCTACATGCTGACCACCAGTTGAACCAGCACCATTTGTTGAAAATGCTGTCTTTTTTCCACTAGATGGTTTTAGCTTCTTTGTCAAAGATCAAGTGACCATAGGTGTGTGGGTTCATTTCTGGTTTTCAATTCTATTCTATTGATCTACCTGACTGTCTTTGTAGCAATACCATACCGTTTTTTTTTTTATCACAATTGTTCTGTAATACTGTTTGAGGTTGGGGATCATGATTTTCCCAGCAGTTCTTTTATTGTTAAGAATAGTTTTCGATATCCTGGGTTTTCTGTTTTTCCAAATGAATTTGCAAATTGCTTTTCCCAACTCAATGAATCTTTGAATCAGAATTTTGATGGGGATTGCATTGAATCTGTAGATTGCTTTTGGCAAAATGTCCATTTTTACTATATTAGTCCTGCCAATCCATGAACATGGAAGATCTTTCCATCTTCTGAGATCGTCTTCAATTTCTTTTTTCAGAGACTTGAAGTTCTTGTCATATAAATATTTCACATGCTTTATTAGAGTTACACCAAGGAATTTTTATATTATTTGTGACTATTGTGAAGGGTGTCTTTTCCCTAATTTCCTTCTCAGCCTGTTTATACTTTGAGTAGAGGAAGGCTACTGATTTGTTTGAGTTAATGTTATACCCAGCCACTTTGTTGATGCTGTTTATCAGGCTTGGTAGTTCTCTGGTGGAACTTTTGGGGTCATTTAAGTATGCTATCATATCATCTGCAAATAGTGATATTTTGACTTTCCAAATTTTAACCCTTTGATCTCCTTTTGCTGTCTGATTGCTCTGGCTAGGACTTTTAGTACTATATTGAATAGGTAGGGAGAGAGTAGACAGCCTTGTCTAGTCCATGATTTTAATGAGATTGCTTCAAGTTTCTCTCCATCTAGTTTGATTTTGGCTACTGGTTTGCTGTATATTGCTTTTACTATGTTTAGTTATGGGCCTTAAATTCCTGATCTTGCCAAGACTTTTAACATGAATGGATGTTGAATTTTGTCCAATGCTTTCTCAGCATCTAATGAGATGATCATGTTGTTTTTTTTCTTTGAGTTTGTTTATTTAGCACATGAAGTTGATGGATTTCTGTATATTGAACCATCCCTGCATCCCTGGGATGAAGCCTATTTGATCACGGTGGATGATCATTTTGATGTGTTCTTGCATTTGGTTTGTGATAATTTGATTGGGTATCTTTGCATCAATATTCATAAGGGAAATTGGCCTGAAGTTCTCTTTCCTTGTTGGGTTTTGGTGTGGTTTAGGTATAAGCATAATTTTGGCTTCATAGATCGATTTGAGTAATGTTCCTTCTGTTTCTATTTTGTGGAATAGTTTGAAGAGTATTGGTATTAGGTTTTTTTTGAAGGTCTAATAGAATTCTGCTCTAGATGGAATGTTAAGACCTAGATAAAATGTTAAGGCCTAGGTAACAGTTACCTGGCTAGTCTGCCATTATAAGGAAAAGTTTTAATGTTTCTGCTGTTACTAGGAAATGTTCTAATATTAATCTGATTAGGCATTCTGCTATGTTCTGTGCCCTTGGAAAGCAATCCCACTAGAAGTCATTAGAAATGTTTTGAATAGCTACTTATGATTAGCTTGGACCAGAAACAGGGTTCCAACTTTGTTTCTGTGTATAAGCTTTTCTGGTATAAGCTGCCCTTGTGATGAATCCCAGCATAAAAGAGATGCATGTTACAAAATAAAAAACTACTTGGAACAGGACTTTCATTTTGAGTAATAGTTCAGTGAAGTTTAAGTTCCAAAGTCCTCATGACTTGAAAATATATTAAATCATGGGTTAATAAAGAAAAGGTTTTGTAAAAAAAAAGGCTTTGTTTGCTGGCAATAAATTGAATGTGCATGATATTTAAAAATACAGTTCAATTTCACTTAAACACGCAGTTATTTGCCAAAGGAATATTTGTGTACCTGTATTTGTAATTCTTTATTTTTAAATTTGGTGTGTGTAACTTTTTCTTGCATGTGTGTCTGTGCGTCATGTGTATAAAGTGCCCACAGAAGACAAAAGAGAGTATTGGATCTCCTGGGGCTGGAGTTACAGATGATCATGAGCTACCGTGAGGGTGCTGGGTAGCTTCACAATTGAGTCACAATAGATAATCTGATGGTGGAAATGTTTTTCTGAAACTACTAGGAAGGAACGTTCTTTAATGAAGAATGAAGAGAGAATAACTTGTAGATGATTGAGCTGGTTGAGCTCAGAGCATTACATAAGCCTAGGGAATTATTTTCTGCGAAGGCTGTATTGAAGTTTAAAAAGAATGGATGATGGTGGCTTCCTGTAGTGCCTCCATCTGTTGCAAAGAGAAGTTTCTTTGATGAGGAGTGAGGACTACACTTACCCATGGGTATAAGAGCAAATACTTAGAATGTAGTTAGAGATGTTTATAGCTTAACAAATTAGTGGTTGCCTATTTTCTTCCAGTAACAATGAGTTCACTAGCATTGAGAAGTTAGTAAGTTTCCAGTACCTGGCATAGTCTTCATCTTGTTGAGTTGGTCTTAATACAAATGGAGAGCTATTGGTCAATGCCAAAGTATACATATCAGTACTGTATACCCTTAGGGTTATTGTGCCACAATTGTTGATATGGTTCATAGGTATCTGTCTTAGTTTTGGTTTTCTTGTGAAGAAACAACATAGCTATGGTAACTCTTATAAAGGAAAACATTTAATTGGGGCTAGCCTACAGTTCAGAGGTTTAGTCCATTATCATCATAGTGGGAAGTATGGCAGTATGCAGGGCAGAGTTGGTGCTAATGAGGTAGCTGAGAGTTGTACATCTGGATCTACAGGTAGCAGGAAGAAATCTGAGCCACATTTCGTCCAGCAATGCCACACCTACTACAACAAGGCCACAACTTCTATTACTGTCACTTCCTATGGGCATATGGTGGGGGCATTTTCTTTCACATCACCACATGTTACTACCTGACCCTATAGGATTATAGCCATATCATAAAGAAAACTGCAATCAGTTCAGCTTCAAAAGTCCCCATATACAAGAAGAAACTCCAAAGTTCCTTCTGAGACTCATGACAATCTCTTAACTGTAGTCTCCTGTAAAATAAAAATAGAAAGTAGATCATATACTTTCAACATACAATGGCACAGGACACACATGATGATTTCACAGTGAGAAAATACTGGACCAAAACAAGACCAAAAGCCAGATGGGCAAACTCCAAACTCTGCATTTTTATATCTGATGCCAAATCACTCTTTAGATCTTCAATTCCTTTTAGATTTGTTGACTGCCACACACTTCTCTCCTGTGGGCTATTTCCACTACCTGTTAGGAGCTCTGCTTGGCAGATAGCACAGAGTTCTGGCATTGTTGACATCTTGGGATCTCCAAGGCAATCCAGGTTTCATCCTTATCCTTTCACAAAATGGCCTGTCTAGGCCTTCACACAAGAACAGACCTGACATGCATACCTGGCCTCAGTGGCTTTCCTTAGTCATGGATAAGATTCTATAAACCCTTTCTTCTGTTACTGACTCTAAAGCTAGAGCAAAGCTCTGCTGCTTGCTGAGGCTGGGTCATGATCTCCTCATTCAATTACATCTTCACCAACTTTCTGGTTTTGATGGTTTCCTTCACTTTCTGCACTTGGTTATACTTTCTCTGTGGACCAGCATGGTCTTAAACTCTGAGATCTTCTTGTTTCTGTCTCCTGGGTGCTGGATTAAAAGTGTATACCACTATGCTTGGAACATAAGTGTCCCTTCCTTAATTCCTTTTCTTAAATTGGAAGCTCATATTTTTATATTTTTATTTCTATTGGATATTATATATATATATTTACATTTCAAATGGTATCCCCTTTCATGGTTCCTCCCTCTCCCATTCCCCATCTGCCTGCTTCTATGAGGATGCTCCTCCTCTCATCCACCCACTCCCACCTCAACACCCTAGCATTGCCCTACACTGGGGAAATGAATCTTCACAGGACCAAGGGCTTCTCCTCCTATTGATGCCATAAAATGCCGTCCTCTGTTACATATGTGGCTAGAGCCATGGGTCCCTCCATATGTACTTTTTGATTGGTGGTTTAGTCTGTGGGAGCTCTGAGGGAGGGGTCTGGTTGGTTGATATTGTTCTTTCTGTGGGGTTGCAAACCCCTTCAGCTCCTTCAGTTCTTTCTCTAACTCCTCCATTGGGGTGCCCATACTCAGTTTGATGGTTAGCTGCAAGCATCATCATCTATATCAGTAAGGTTCTGACAGAGCCTCAGGAGACAGCCATATCAAGCTCATGTCAGCAAGCACTAGTGACTGGGTTTGGTGGCTACATATGTGCTGTATTCCCAGGTGGGGCAGTCTCTGGATGGCCTTTACTTCAGTCTCACCTCCATTCTTTGTTGCTGGAAGCTTAGCTGGTCTTGCCCTGAGGTCATCACTCCCTTTACTCCATTTAACATCTGCCATTTCTTTAATCTGTTAATCTCTTTGAAGGCAGGATTTAGCTGCATTCTGATTCCTTGTGTTTTCCAGTTCTCCTTATTCTGTGTATTTTTCCTTACTCGGATTGCTTATCTTTCATTATAGATCTTCATAATAGTGAACATTAATAACCATAGGACAAAGTTAATACTAAGCTGTTTTGAAATTTCTTCTCCTGAAGGAATTAACCCAAAACTCTTCATTATAGCCTCAGGAACATTTTTGTACAAAGGTAAAACATAGCCACATTCTTTGCCAAATTTTACAAGAACAGTCTCTAGACAACATAATAAAATTCTTTTCCTCTGAACCTTCTTGAACCATATGCCCACAGTTCAAATTATCCTCAGCTCCACTCTCTTCCACATTCCTACAAACATGCCTCATAAGGCCCCACTTAAAGCATTCCACTGCTTTCCTAAGCTAAAGACTTTCCAAACAAAAACATCATGGCCAGGCCTATCACAACAATACCCAAGTCACTAGTACCAACCTCTGTCTAAGGTTTTATTGCTATGAAGTGACACCATAACCAAGGCAACTCTTATAAAGGGAACCATTGAATTGAACTGCCTCAGAGTTTAGAGATTTAGTTTAATATCATTATGAACAAACAAGATGGTCTTTCCACACATGGCAAACTTGAAGCTCCTACTTTACCCTAAGCTTTGATTTTAATATCAATGCAAGTCTTCAGCTTCTATGTAGTCAAAAAATTTTAATCCCAACCCAGGGTTTCTACCATGCTTTGACCATTTCATTCCCGGGAAAACACACACACAACCTTTATATCTAAAACAAGCCTTAAACAGCATTAGAGTTGGGCAGGTATCTACCCTCTATGCTATTAGAATCTACTTTCCTATTGATAATCCCAAGTTATTACTTAATATGTTTCATCTAGGCTGCTCTTAACTCCAACTGATCAGTCCATGTTCTCTTGAACTCACCTAACCCATGGTTGCTTCCCTTCCTCTATTCTCCTTCTTCTCCTCTTGGTTCTCCTCTATCCCCAAGCTTGGGAAGCCTAAACTCTACCTATGACTCTTCTGACCAGCTGTTGGCTATTAGCATATTTATTTACAAATCAGAAATAATTGGAAGCAGGATCACTTGGGTCTATGTGCAGACTCCATTTGGGGTCCTGCCCTTAGAATTAGAATACAAGCAACATTGGGCCAAACCACTACAGTCCTTAAAAACAGGGTTCTTATGAAGAACATGAGGCTCAAATTATCTGACTCAGAAACTTCCCAGGCTAAACTTACACCTTGTACCAGTACATGTTCATGTTCACATTTACCTCATTGTTAAAAGCATCATGTCTTTCTGTACAAGGATGTTTGCATAATTATGAGGAAAGAAGGTGACATTAAATTTTATTTATCAATCAGAGAGTTGATAGGTATATGATGTGGAGTTAATGAATATGTAATTTTTCTGTGTGTTACCCAAGCACCTACACTCCTCCCTGGAATTTTCCTGAATTGCTTTAAATTGAACCTTCAAGCTCACCTGGATGTTTCTATCTTGGTAAACGGTAGATTCCATCATGCAGGACTTCTTTCTTTTTTAAATTTTTTATTAGATATATTTCTTTACTTACATTTCAAATGTAAGTATTCCCCTTCCTGGTTTCCTATCCATAAGTTCCCATCCCCTCCTCTCCCCCTCCCCCATACGGGTATTCCCCCTATACATCCCCCTTACTGTCCCCCATATCCCCTTGCACTGGGGGTCCATCCTTGGCAGGACTAAGGGCTTCCCCTTTCCACTGGTACCCCAACAAGGCTATTCTCTGCTACATATGCAGTTGGAGCCCAGGGTCAGTCCATGTATAGTTTTCTGCAGAGTGAAACACTCTTTGCTTTTGCATACTATTTGAGTTCCAGGTATCATTTTTCAAGGCATCATAGACCCTAACAAAAATATGAAGGGAGAGGAGGGAAGGAAACAAGGAAGGAATGATGAAAGAAAGAGAGAATAAGAAGAAAGGAAAGAAAGAAATTGCAAGTTAGTTGGAGGAAGACGACTTATAGCTTTTATAGGGCATTTGCAAAAGATGTGGTTGGTAGAGAAAGGACTCTATATGCCTTATATAATACAGATATAGAGAGTGAGTTGTTAAACCTTTTCTGATCCTGAGAAGAATAGCACTTTATTACTCAGCTAACCCAGGGTACATGTGGGGACCCAAGATGCTTATAACAACTTAACATGAATGACTACAGCAGCATATATCTTTTTGTTAAATGGTGTTAGAGGGTATTTGATTATGTACATAGAAAACCTAATTGTTAGCAAAATACAAAAGCCTAAATGCAATGAGTTATGCCCTGAAGAGATGTAGTTTAGGCGTGCCTCAAAAAGCTTGCATAGATAGCAATGCTAAGGAATGGGAAAGGCTAATGGCTTGGGGGACAGCTTGTGTTCTTCATCCTATGACCCTAGGAAAAGTCAGTTCAGTGACCTCCAGCTACTCCAAGGTAAAGGTGAAATATTTCAGCCCTACTGACATCTAGCTTGTTCCCAGCTCCCTTTTGACTTGAAAGAGTCCTTGGGCTTGCAAGAGAAGCATCTGGCAGGACACTGGTGAAACATTACTCTAGGATAGAGAGCTAAGGAGCTCCTCTTGGGTTTGGAGGAGTTCAAGAGAGAGGTAGACTGGCTCAGGAGAATGAAACAGTTAGAAAGAGATTTCATAAGAGCTAGCTGTTTAGTTGTAGAATCAGGCTTATAAACAACATTTTATATGTAGTTAAGAAAACAAAGGTATCTCTCTGAGATAGCAGGTTTGTAACTCTGTTTATCCCTCCTGTGTCTGTATTGGTATAAATATTAGAAAATTTAAATTGTTAGAAGGTGGAAAAATTATCTACAGATATCTGTTAACTTCTTTACAACACAATAGAGGCTTTATCTGTCCCAGTCAATGGAAAAACAAAGCATCTACCATTTCTGTCAGATCTCAGTTTTCATTTTAAAGTGTTTCCCAGATAGTCTGCAGACTACTGTCCATAAAAGAATAAGGAATGAGTTCTTATGTATTGTCCCTATGATAAATACAACACTAAGATTGTCAGACACAGACATGTTTTAGGCAGGAACCCAAAACATAAATATGATGGTGAAGGGGTTAGGAGGAGTCCCAGTGTGTTGCTGCAAAGCACCTTGGTAATCATCAGGGGCAACTTGTGTTGGCTTGCGCACTCTGCCATTGATCTTCTTTTTCCAGGACAGAACATTAAGGCCCTTGGGGAGGCTGATTTCTGGACAGTTTGGAAGGAGTAGGGCTAGATGAATGGCAGGACTCCAATGCTGAGCAGTTTCTAACTACTACAGACTGGAGGGTAACCAAAGAGGCCTTGTTTGTTTGGGGAATTTACTCAGAAAAATCTTTAATCACAGAAACTGACTTCTATTCTTTGGAAGTTGCAGTTTAATAGTAAAGATTATTCTATGTTCTACAGATCCAGGGAAACTAATTAACAAGGGAGAGGAGGGCCCATGGGTTGAATCTCATTGAGAAGGGGAGGGTGGGAGGGAACTTGATGGAGGACAGGGGACAGGATGGTGAGACAAGCAAGAGGAATCAGTTGGGTAGAAAGATGAAGGGAGAGGTTTCTTGGAGGGAGAACTGGAATAAATGGAGATGGGGAGCATCTCTGAAAAAAGCTAGAAATCTAGAACAAAAGGAACTCCCTGGAATCTATGAGTATGTGACACATAGATTAGACCCATAGCAATGGAGCATATGGAACTTGAAGGGGCCATCTCTTGTAAACAGTATAGACTTCCAGTGGAGGGGCTGGGACAGCAATCCAGCCACAAAACCTTAGAACCACAATTTGCACTGTCTACAAGTTGTGCAAGCATAAAGATGAAACAGAAACTGAGAGAATGAACAACCAATGGCTGGCCCAGCTTGAGACCCATGCCGAGGGAGAGAGAGAGAGAGAGAGAGAGAGAGAGAGAGAGAGAGAGAGAGAGAGAGAGAGAGAGAGCCTATCCTTGACACTGTTAATTATGTTCTGTTATATGTGAAGACAGAAGCCTAGCACAATTACCACCAGAGATCCTTCATCCAGCAGCTGGTGGAAAGAGATGTATAGAAGCATAGTCAAGCATAAGAAGGAGAGGCTTGTGAGGAGGAAGAATTGAAGGAGCTAGATGGGTCAATGACAACACAAGAAAATTGAGAAAATCAACTAACCTAGACTCACAGTGGCCCACAGAGACTGAAACACAACCAGAGAGCATGCATGGGGATAGACCTAAGCCCTCTGAACATATGTAACAGTTGTACAGCTCAGTCATTAGGTAGGATGAGGGGATGTCTCTGACTCTCTTGCCTGCATTTGGATCCCATTCCTCTAACTGAACTGCCTTGTCTGGCCACAATAGGAGTATATGTGCCTAGTTCTCTTGCAACTAGATATACCAAAGTAGGTTGATATAAATGGGAAGGAAGCTTCTCTTTTTCTGAGGAGCCTGAGAAGATGGGAGGATGGGGGTGAAGACTAGGAGGAGAGGAGGGTGGGGAAGATGCAACTGCCATGTAAAGTAAATTAAAAATAATTTGAAAGAAATAATGATGACAAATACAAGCAAGCAAGCAAACAAACAAACAAGATCAAGCTCAGGAAAGAGGCAAAGCAAACTGACTAAAACATTGCCTACCCAGGGGCTTCAACAACTTAATTTTTCATTGCTGCAGAATAGTTGAGTCCTGGTGTCATGCATGCACTTTCCCCAGAAATGTCTATATGGACTGGCATTTTAAACTAATTATTAGATCATATCCACCCCTTTGTCTACCCTGTAACTCAATCATTTATTTTCATAAATACTTTCTAAGCATGTCCTCAGAAACCATAGACCCAACTCCTAAATAATCAACTAACTCTCCACGTTCAAAGCTAATTCCAGGCTTGGCATTACAAGAAAAACTCTCCAAAGATTTTCCCTATTAGATATCTAAAAGAACTCACCAGATTCCACAGGACACAGCCATGTGAAGCATTACATAAAGGCAAAGGGTAGGAAGAGAAATGCAAATGAGCATCAGAGGTCATTTAGACATAGAGACATAGAGACAACTCCAAACATGCATGACACTCTATGCTACAAAGCATCCAGGAAGGCTCAAACCTGCTGGTTCTGCTGTCAGTGGAAAGCCACTGGCACACTGCTGGGTGAGAGTGTAAATTTTAACAAACCGTGTTGCATGAGTAAAACTCAAGTCAGGGAAGTGGAAACAATGTAATCATTAATGCTTGGTGCTGGGTAAGATGTAGTGCGTGTAAACATTTAGGAGCTCCGTCTCCTAAAGAAAGGTAGGAAATCATTAAAATTTGTTCCTCTACAAAATGTGAGCACTCACATCCATGCATAACTTTGAATACAACTTTAAGTTGTATTAAAGTCTTGATGCCCAATTCATCAACTCCCTGGGAAGCTTTCAGCATTTCATACTGAGCACTGAAAGCTCTTAGACGGGGAAGCCATTAGAGATCTGGAGTCCATTTGAAGCAGACTCTAGGCTGTAGTCAAGACATACAACTTTTCACTTCCTTTCAGATGCCGAAAGACTGGAAACAATCCTGTCAACCTAATTATTTGTCCTCAGTCAAGTAATAGAATTCCTCTTACTCCTGGGCACATTTGCCCTGCTGATTTCTCCTTCTGCATCTCTTTAGCGAGAGAGAATGGGTTTGCTTTTCACTTTCTTTCAGGTTTGTAAGAAAAACCCCTGCATATTCCTTTCTTGCCTCACAGTGTGTGCCCTACATCAGCTATGATTACCAGCCAAACCACTGCATGTCTGTGCTAAGTTATACAACGCCCATTGTGCTAGCCTCACATCCAGCTTGCTCACATCTTGCTCAAACCTCTTGGTTCTCATTGTTCATCCTGCAGGGTGTTCCTTTCTTGTGCATCTGTAGAGGGCCACAGAAATAGCACACAGCCTTTGGTGTCTAGCTAATAGACAAAGCCTTCCTGTTGCTTTCCATTATGATCAACAAGGTCTCAATTGTCCAGTGAAAGAAAGCTACAAAACTTGAGTGCAGGGTTCAGCATTAGATATCCTTGTTTTAAAATAAACTCTGTTTTACACTTTCTAGGGTAAGGCTGCCGCCTTTGTCTGCCATGTCGTTTCCAAAGCATCTTAATGACAATGTCCATGCTGAACGTCCATCTTTAGACCCTCGGATCTAGCTGTTATTTGCTGAAGCAGGGGGAATAGGTATTGTGAACACACCAACACGAATCACTAAAATTGTCCTGCAGGTTTTGGAACTACTTCTCTTCTTCCAGGGCCTGATTTCGGCTTCTTATCCAAGATATGAGCTCACTTCCACTTGTAGGATCTATGCTTCATGTGCCTTGTAGCTCACCATTTGACTGTCACTGTTCTCGTGGAAACAAATAAAATTTACTTCATTCCAGATGAACACAGGATACCCAGGCCTTATTGAGTTTTGCTACTCTCCCAAGGAGCAGGGTCATAGGCGCCAAGCATATATGTCTTGAGTCTTAGCTTGACTGTCTGTCTATCATACATATTTGGAACAGTGCCTGTTGAGATCTCTAAGCTCAGTATTCTCCCTGGTGAAATGCTACTTGTTACTCTAACTTGGAGCTTTTTTCAGTGGTTTCCTGAGACTCCATTTCCACACGTGTGAAATGACTGACAGTGATCCTTTCTAGATGTAGTGTGAACAATGAACGAACGAATACATGTGACACCCTCAGCATACTTTGCGGGACAACAAAAATTCATCATTTGCTAGCTTTAGTTATTATTAAGCATAGACAGTGTTCATTAAATTTATGTTTCAAAGAGGAGAGTTTCAGGCAGTCATTAACATATAAACAATGTTTTAAGAACTAAATATGAGAAGAGAAAGGAAGGAGAAATGGATGTCATAGAGTCTCTAAACTAAGCAGAATGAAAGAACGAAGAGGGAGCAAGAATAGGAAGGCAGGACCCCACCCTGTCGGAACTCCCTATTGCAATAATATTGGGATTCATAGTTAAGATGTCAACACTGTAACTCAACATCTAATGCATTAAAGGGAGATACTGAGACTGCCATGATCTTCCTATGTAACAGGCATTCTTCCCTATATTTTCTTCTTAATAAAGCAAAACATATAGATTTTATTTAAACTCTATTTAAAATATATAATTTAACAACAGCAAATAACAACAACAATAAGAATTATAAAATAATAATGTAAAGAGATCATCAATCTGAGAGTGAGTTGTGGGTCGTGGGAGGAATTGTAGAGATGAGGCATAGAAAAGTATGAAGAGTAGACCGGGAAGGAGGGAAATGATTTGATTATATTTTATTTTTCTTTCTAGGTGATATGTCCCTCCTTTAAAATAACAGCATTCTTTGGTGAGTGCCTTCCAGATAAGGCTGGCCCATACTCCACAACTTTTCCCAGTAGAAGCAATCTCACTTCTCTCTCTCTCTCTCTCTCTCTCTCTCTCTCTCTCTCTCTCTCTCTCTCTCTCTCCAGAAGCTTGTCACTAAAGAGTGTGCTTCAGTCTCCCTTCTGACCTCCTTGATCCAAGTCACTCTACTTAAATCATCCCTTTCAAAGGAAGGTGGAAACCAACTTCAAAGCAGTTCGTTTGGTAGTTCTTGGGTTTCAGAAATCAAAGAGATTGTTGGTAGCCTGAGTGCTCTAATGAGTTTGCAGTAGAGCATGAGTCCTGGCTAGTGACCTTGGTTCTGAAAGAGTCTCAGTGTCCCCAGGGAGGGATGCTCTGTTGGGGCAGCGACTGTACTGAAGTAGCCTCAAGAGAAAGCTGGACTCTGATCCTGGCAGTGTTGCTTCCCGTCTAGATGACCTTAGGATGCATTACTTGTAAGATCTCGTCCACTCTTTAATGTTCTTTCCTTTGAGACACACAACTGGTGAAAAGAACATGATTCTTATAATCTGGTTCAAACACTTCTGCTCATGGTTATTTCATCAGCACCGGGACTATCTATGAGAACACACTGGATTATCACCCTCCTTTCAGGTAGAACTCTCTTGATCTGCCTCACATAATTTGAAAGACTACAGAAACATGATTTGGGAAGGTTGAGTTCATATCTATGATGTGAAGGATGAGGACTGAAAAGCTGGAGAAATCTATGTTAACTATTTACTTTACTTCATGCCATTGAGAAGTTCAGGCTATTGAAATGGAAAATGACAATAATTAGAGAAAAGGAAAACAGCTTAAAACTGTCCATTAGTTCTCGCAATGTTGTGATTTGAATGGGAAATATCCCTCGTAGACTCCTATACTAAAGGCTTGGTTTTTATCTGGTGTGGCTAAGGGGAGGAGCCTCAATGAATGATGGGACATCTTCGGGCGTGAATTAAGTCACTCACACAGTCATGGTTGTCTTTACCCCCTTTTTCGTATTGTTTCTGCTTTCCCCTGGCAAGTTGCCATGGGTGTAGGTATATTTTCTCTACTGTGCCCTTCTGCTCAAGATATTTTTGTACAACCACAGGCAGACAAGTCTAATACCCATAGACTGAAATCTTTGAATTTCTCATCTAGACATGCCTTTCATAACTTTTCAAGCAATGCAAGGACTCCATGACCTATGCAAATACAAATATATATATAAAGTGCAAAAAGATATATAGATTATGATAAATAATACTACTCAATATGTTTTCTAGGTAGATAGTTTAACAGATAAAAAACTTCAGTTCTCTAGTGCAACCTCATTTGAAAGTTCAAATGAGGATCTGGAGGAGTGATAGCTCACTGAGTACAGTGCTTGCTGTATAAGCTGGAGGAAGTGAGTTTGAATCACTATCAACCCATAAATAACACACATGATGGCATAGTTCTGTAACTCAGGCACTAGGGGATCATGGGAGGCAAAGAGAGGAGGATCTCGAAATATGGCAGGCCAGCCAGTCTTGCATATCCGTGAGCTCCAGGTGGAATGAAAATGTCTTTCTCCCAAAAGTAAGGTGGAGAGTGTTAGAGAAAGATAAATTAAGTCAATCTCTGCCCTTCATAGGCACAAGGACATACACATGTGCACACTCGGAAAGACATGTACACGCACATACAAGCAAAGACATATATGAGAAAGTGAAGTGTTCTTGTAAAAACAGTAGTAGAATAAATGGAGGAAGGGGAGAGGACAAGGGGGGCTAAAGAGAAGGGACGGGGAGGGCAGAAGATAAATAAATAAGGACAATGGAAGAAACAAAACAAGCTCCTATTCATGATAGCAACAAAAATTATAATGTGCACGGAAAGAATCCTAAGACATGGAAATCTATAAAAAACACAGAAAAACAGCTTGAAGGGCATTATGTTCGCAGAATGAAGAGGCTATTACCTTATTTTGTTATCTGTGGGTGTTACTAATTGAATGCAGGAATAGAGAACCCCGAAATTCTATGGTTTTCAAGGATGTCCCTCAAAAAAATGCATGAATCCACGCAAATTTGAAACAGCCTTATTCTATTGAGAAATACCAAAAAATAGATGGGAAAATAGCAGAAATGTATCTGTAAAAATCATAAAGAAAGTTCTATCTAACAAGGATGTGAACTCTCCAGGAATTTTTTTTTCTTTTCTTTTCTTTTTTGAAAATTTCAGTTGACAAAGGAAGGGATTATTATGGGCTGATTTGTCTTGGAAACAGATACGGTTCTTTCCAGTTTTCATCATTACTTTCATATTTCCCATTTCCCAGCATTATGGTAAAAAAAGATTTTCTTTTCACAGCTCACAGCTGTGAACCACAAAGAGCGGAGAGTGTGTGAATATATTTTCAGGGTGTCAAAGAGGGTTCAGAACTCTTGTTTGGATTCAGGATCATTTGGACCTTGACTTTTTAAATTATTTAATTATTTTATTTTGATTTAATTAATTTTATTTAATAAGCATGATATATGTATTTATTTATTAGATTCTACTATAATAAGAATGGCAGTTGCTTTTACATTCTTACTTGCTTTTTGTTTGTTTTGTTGATATTCTAAAGCTTAGTACACTTTTTGTATTCATTGAAATGCAGAGTACATTAACTTTCAGACGAGAAATCCAAATATACATGCCTGGAAGGTCATGGACACTAGAGGACAACCTGCTGCTGACATTTTCCTAAATCAATATGATTTTTAATTGTATTTTAAATACTTATCCTTCTACATACAGAGAAGTTCGTGCCTCTCACCAGAAAAGCTTCTTTTTGCTAGTGATAACTATTACAGAGACCCACAGCTGGTCAAGATATAAAGAATATTAAGTATCCCTGGGATTCCTTGTTCCAATTGCTCTAACCTAACTCTATACCCAAGTCTCAGGAAACATTCCAGGAGAGGGAGCAGAAAAACTGTCAGAGTCAGAGGAACAGTCTACCTGCTATGAGAAAGTGTTTTCCTGAACGAAAAGGAAACTCCATCAATGCAATCTTAACAATATGGTCTCCTAACAAGATGTCTGTATTGATGACAACAGTTGGCATGCAAACATTGAGGGGGCAATTCACAAAATGCCACTTCTAGATAAAAAGCCACATCCAGTCAATGGGTGAGGGGAAAAGGTGAATCAGGTTTTTTATGGGATAAGCCTGTGATGCTGTACCCAATACCAAGGAGTCAGCCCTAGGAACAGGTAGAATTAAACAAAATTAAATATGCTCAGTAAATTGCATCTCTATATACTGTGTATTTGTGTACCCATATGAAACTGTCAAAAATTAAATTAAAAAAATGAGTGAAACTGAGTGGAAATGCCCACTGCCATCCCAAGGGGAGTTTGACCATTACATTTATGATTATGTCACATCTCCCTCACAACTCACCTATTCTTTTTTTTTTGTTTGTTTTTTAACTTGCGTATTTCTTATTTACATTTCGAGTGTTATTCCCTTTCCGGTTTCCAGGCCAACATCCCCCTAATCCCTCCCCCTCCCCTTCTTTATGGGTGTTCCCCTCCCCATCCTCCCCCCATTGCCGCCCTCCCCCCAACAGTCTAGTTCACTGGGGGTTCAGTCTTAGCAGGACCCAGGGCTTCCCCTTCCACTGGTGCTCTTACTAGGATATTCATTGCTACCTATGAGGTCAGAGTCCAGGGTCAGTCCATGTATAGTCTTTAGGTAGTGGCTTTGTCCCTGGAAGCTCTGGTTGCTTGGCATTGTTGTTCATATGGGGTCTCGAGCCCCTTCAAGCTCTTCCAGTTCTTTCTCTGATTCCTTCAACGGGGGTCCTGTTCTCAGTTCAGTGGTTTGCTGCTGGCATTCGCCTCTGTATTTGTTGTATTCTTGCTGTGTCTCTCAGGAGAGATCTACATGCGGTTCCTGTCTGCCTGCACTTCTTTGCTTCATCCATCTTGTCTAATTGGGTAGCTGTATATGTATGGGCCACATGTGGGGCACGCTCTGAATGGGTGTTCCTTCTGTCTCTGTTTTAATCTTTGCCTCTCTATTCCCTGCCAAGGGTATTCTTGTTCCCCTTTTAAAGAAGGAGTGAAGCATTCACATTTTGATCATCTGTCTTGAGTTTCATGTGTTCTAGGCATCTAGGGTAATTCAAGCATTTGGGCTAATAGCCACTTATCAATGAGTGCATACCATGTGTGTTTCTCTGTGATTGGGTTACCTCACTCAGGATGATATTTTCCAGTTCCAACCATTTGCCTACGAATTTCATAAAGTCATTGTTTTTGATAGCTGAGTAATATTCCATTGTGTAGATGTACCATATTTTCTGTATCCATTCCTCTGTTGAAGGGCATCTGGGTTCTTTCCAGCTTCTGGCTATTATAAATAAGACTGCTATGAACATAGTGGAGCACGTGTCTTTTTTATATGTTGGGGCATCTTTTGGGTATATGCCCAAGAGAGGTATAGCTGGATCCACAGGCAGTTCAATGTCCAATTTTCTGAGGAACCTCCAGACTGATTTCCAGAATGGTTGTACCAGTCTGCAATCCCACCAACAATGGAGGAGTGTTCGTCTTTCTCCACATCCTCGCCAGCATTTGCTGTCTCCTCACCTATTCTAAGTATTAAGTCATTCTTCAATCTAACCACATCCTTCATTGCTTAAGGCAATGAAATACTGAGTGGGAATTGTCACCACCATTTCTCCATTTCTAAATTTTCTTTCCCCAATCACATGTAAACAAGAAAAGGAATTGATTGACAAACGTGACCAAGGAAAGTGCACTCTAAATACTGATTAGGAAAGGGGACATATTTTCTAAAAGTGCCCCAAGAATTAGTATATCTTTTATAGCTATGTCTCTCCTTCACTTAGGATGATTGAGAATTTATTCACAAGACCTCAGACCTACACCATTATGCCTTTAGAAAGGAGTAAAAGAGGCCACTCTACTTTTCTCCTCAGAAGTAATTAGTTGGATTGGAAAATGGACTGAATTTGGAGACAAAAGGGTACAGTCATTCTCAGAGGATCTGCACAATTTGGCATTGGGCTTCTTGTTTCCACTTAGCACTTGAGAAGCAGATTCAAAAAAAGATTTTAAGATCTAGGTCCAGGAAAGGGCCTGCAATAGGTAGCAGGAGGACCTCTTTTCCATCCCAGAAATGAGGAGAAGTAAACAGATGACGTTAATGGCCCTTTAAATATCATAGTTTTAAACTAACATGATTTATTCATTCCAATTTTGTAAATAAGTTTAATCAGGATAGTTCAGGGAAGAGAATATCCTAAACATGAATTTCCTGAGTTCCATCTTCTGCAAAAATAAAAAAAATCTATAAATTTATATATTATCATCTAAGTTAAAAGAATATGATTTTGCCACATTTTAAAAAAAATTATAGGTCCACAGAAGGAGGGGAAATTACATTGCTGGGAAGTTCTTCATTGTTTTTCAAATGTGATTTCTACCAGAGCCTGAAACTCAGTAAAAATAATTTCTATTTTGCCAGTTTGGGAATGGAGGCTCAGAGAGCTGAAATTACTTGCTAGGCAGTTTCCTATTCTAAGTCATGGCATTTATCCACCTCAGTTTCCCACACATATTCCCTCAAGGGAATTGGATTCATTGTCAATGTTTGCCTCATAATGATCAAGAATAAAGGCATATTAATTTCCTACTGGCATTGACCCAGTAGCTGGGAAATCTATAATTGAGTTATGGGTATTAGCGGATGACACTGCTCATCTTTATTTCTATGTTCTTCTTTCTTTCTTAAAAATAGAAGAAAAGGCAATTTACTCTTTATTTTAATTTCCAATACTTTAAGAACCGATCCCCAATATAATCCAATACTGACTAGAAATCACTTCACTGCTTGTACCTCTATTTCAGAAAAAGAATGATAAAGACATAAAATGTATAACGGGTAAAACCTCACTTAGTCATGTGGAATTCTTAAATCTGAGTACACAAACAAACACACACATTTGAAGGTGTTTAAGACTACTGGGATATCATATGGTAAAGTAATTGTGGTCAGTGTACTCCGGGTTAACTTGCTATTGTGAATTTATAGTAGATTCCTCCACTTGTGGATTCAGCTTAACTGCCCTTGTTTTATGCATGATGCTCACCATGCAGTTTATAAAACATCTGTGCTGGACGTTGTTTTGACCTATAAACAGAAATGTGGAAGGTATAAAGTTACAAAGAGATCGATATAAAAATACATACATGAACGGCAAGCAAGCAGCTTCAGTGTTGTGGCATATTATTAATTTCTAAACAAATGTCCTGTGAATGAAATGTCAAATATTCAATAGAAATAGGTAAAAATCTCGTTGAGAGAAAATAAAACAAAACCAAGCCTTTCTCTGTGTAACACTGAATAGAGCACATCATGATTCACTTTATTATTTTCTAGTGAACACCATTTCTTGTGCATGGAAGCCTTGTTCCATTAGGCAAGTGTTTGTAAATGCTACCATAAGGCATGCCTTGAATTCACATACAGGATGCAGCTATTTACAGAGCATTACGGTATTATGAAATAGGTGAGTTCTGTGCTGTTGGAGGAAACCCTTGTATTAACACTTTCAATGTGTCTGCTTCATTTCGCTTAAACTTTCTTTTGAAAGAAAAATGTTAACCATGCCCAGAAGCCTTCCCATCTGACACATGTGTTTAATGACCTTGAGGGAAGCATGCCCAGAAGCCTACACACCATCTTTTCTTCTTGAACCATCACCTTAAACTGAGAAATCTCAGAAATGAACATCTTACACTGAGCTAAGAAATGTACCCTTCCCTAAAATGCTTTCTTATGCAAATATGTCTGACCATCTCAAGGAAAATCTGTTTTGTTGAAGAGGGCACAGGCTGTGAAGTAACCCTGACGCTCTCCAGATCTGTTTTGTGAAGTGGAAACTTATGGTATCTTTGGAAAATCAGTTGTGTCAGATGGTGTTTTGCTGGGACAAACACATGAAGGAGTGTTTTCCAGAAGCAGATGTTGTGTCAGGAAGTGTCATGAACCCCAAGAGACCACCAAGGAACTGATTCTGATGCAATCACATTAGGGTCTGTTTATTACAAGCTCAACTTTGGGCCCTCTGTCAGCCCTGACACAGTAAGATGGGAAGGGGTGTCCCTGAGCCTAGTTTTAGGCAAGCATTTATAGAGGCAAAAAGTGGGTATCTAGCCTGGTGAGCATCTAGTTGGGGGAATATTGTGGCCTTTAGCATAATTGACTAGTGCTTTGACCCAGACCATAAACTTAACTTCTATTTTCCTCCTGATTGGTAGTTCTTAGGAAGCTAAGTGGCAGGGGCAGGTTTGTAACCTAGAGGTCCAGATTTATTGGGGAATAACCTAGAAACCGGTGTTAGTCTCAGGTTTTGTTTGGTGTGTGTGTGTGTGTGTGTGTGTGTGTGTGTGTGTGTGTGTGTGTGTGTGCACGCATGGCAACCTGGAAACTGGTGCTATGAAACGGTATGTTAGTGAACTTGAGTCCAACTTTAGGTCAAGGTTCTCTAAGATGGAGTCTGAACCCAAAATCTGGTCCCTCACAGACACAGGTGAAAGGATGTTTTGCTAAAGCACACATGTGACAGGACACATGATGTTAAGAAGGACCCGAGAAAGGGTAGACAATGCTGGATGGTATTAGTACACCCTTCCTTATTGGTCATCATTCTATGACTTCATAGAAAGAAATGCACCAAAAACTTTCTGGTAGTATTCTGGCTGTTTCTTGCTGATTCCATTATGGGCTGATTGACAAAGCGTGATGTCAGCTTATACAGACTCATGGAGTTTTGATAAGACAGACCTACATGGTGTTTTGCTAAGGCGAGACCCATGTGAGGAAACATGATGTTTGAAGGGAGTATAAATAGGACTCAATGGACAGTGACAGGTTTATGGAACTAGCTTCGCAATGCACTGTTGGTCTTGAGGTTTGGCCTTCACTGGTCTTCACTTCATTGAGAGAGATATGGCAGAGAACATCTGGCAACTCCGCTGGTCCTGGTTGCTCCTGCTTACTCATGCCGATTTGGTGGAGGCCTAGCTACTTTGGTGGGGGGTTGTGCCATTGCTGCTGATTCGTGTTTGTTATCCTGACACTACTGAACTGGACTGCTGAGATACATGCTGACAACACAGATTGGATTTGCTCCAAACAACTATTTCTAAACAGGTCCACTTCCCCTGGATCCTAATAACATTTTTTCCCACTACCTCTGGTTGGTAGTGGTCTAAAAGGGAGGTTAAATCACTTAAAAACCCTTATTAAAAGTAGTTTTTGAAAAATGTAAGGCTACATTTGTGGGTAATAAATCTGTTACAGCTGTTATCACTGGCTTTGCGCAAGTAGAGGACATGTTGTCTTTTACTGGAGAAGTGATTGTTTTGTGGTTGTATAGGGAGATAACATACTCCATACTGGTATGCTTGAGATCAGGGAAGTAGTCAGTGATGCACTGTATTAATTACTTTTATACCCACCGTGAACAAGGTGGGGGAAAGGGAATAACACTCGAAATGTATATAAGAAATACTCAAGTTAATTAAAAAAAAAGAAAAAAAAACACTGTAAGGAATGGTTTGTTTATTTATTTCAGCTCATGGTTTCAGAGGGTCCTGTTTAGGATCATTGGGACCCATGTACTTGAGCAGAATACTATGATGACAAAAGTGTGTGATGGAGGAAAACTTCACACTTCGTGGCTTGCCAGGAAGGAGAATGTGTGGCAGGAAGTGGAAAGGACCAACTACTCAATTCAAAAGCCCATGGGGACATTACATAACCAAACTATTAAACAACAGTGAAGAGCTCGGCTGGCATTGAGGTAAAGATCAAATGATGTGTCAAACTTTCTTTAGGACTTAAAACTGACTATCATGTAGCATATGTGTTTTTGAGTTAAAGTCTCATGTATCCCTGGTAGCATGTCCTGGATATCCTTGGATTTCAGATTTCCCTGTCTTCTGCTCCCATGCTCCATAATCATAAGCATGTTCACCTCATCATGTAGATGTGATGCTTGAGAGTCAACGTAAAGTGTATTCTAAGTGAGCACTATCTCAAATAACTTACATCCCCAGTCATTGATGTATTATTAGGAACATTGTGGACGTAGAGTAGATATGGGAAAAGACTTAATGCCAGAGATAGGCACCTCAAAAAGAGCCACTTAATATAATGCCTGATGTTCCCAGTGTTTCCAAACAGGAAATGTCCTAAGAAAAATATTCAACATGGTCTAGATTTCCTCTTACTGTAGGACTGCTGGAGACATTCAGGATTATCAGGCAGCTTTGGATCAGCACGTTCTGAATTACTTAAAAATTGAGTTGAGGCACAATAACAGGATTGTGAGGGATTCCTCCATCATGGCAAACAGAACTTCTTATTTCCTCCTGCCAACTTGTGGATTCTGAGCAGGCACTGTGGAGGCTTGTATGACAACAATCTGGAATCCTTTTAGTTCCAGGTCATTCCTGAAATCTATCTGTTTCATTGCATCTCAGGTGGCCCTGGCAGTAGACTTCATGTGCCCAGCAGTACAGAGCTATGTTAAATGACAGGGTTAATGTGATGTGACCATGATGAGAGAACCAATGGGACACAGCCAGATGGTTAACAGAAGCATCTCCACCTTTGCTTCAGGGACTGATGCACCATTAAGCTGAAAAAGGACCAGGTGTTCTCCTGTGACTATAAACATTCTTCTCAATCAGGGACAAAGAAAAGTTTCCATGTCATTGTCAGTATCTGTCCATGTATGAGCATGGAGAGCAGCTCCTCCCAAAATACTGACTGTATTAAAAGTTTACAGCAATCATCCCTTTAGATATAATATATTCAACCTGGCCACTTTTGGACCTGCCCATTAACATAAATCATTTTGAAATTAATGTCTTTGGAAGTAAACCAACAATACAGAAGGCATTACCATCATCTGTTTTCTTTTCCAAATGGATGACGCCACAGTGAGTCATTATGACATAAGATTTCTGAGACTTTAGAACTGCAGAAGTGTTTTTCAGTATTGTGTACCAAAGTATTTTGGTGGTATAAAAATTTAATTCCGTTGAATAATTATTTTTATCAATCCATAAGCATTTGTTTTTGATTAATTGGTATTGATATAAATTAATTACTTGAATAAGGGGAATTAATTCTCTTGTCCATGAACAATGTATTTTAAGACACAGATTCTATTCATAGTTCCCTGCATGCTTGTCACTGTGTTGAAAATGTATTAATGACAGTAAAGCAACTTCCTCTTGGACCAGTTAGAAGAAAAGCTGTTTGTTTCCATGGTTTCTGCTCTTTTAAAACATGATATAACTCCAGGTTTTGTTGTTAAGGATTCATGCACAAACTCTCATATGGAGTCTAGACAAGGCAATCCAAAGAAGGAAAAACAGTCCCAAGAGGGACTCACCTACTTCCACTATTAGGAGTTGAGCAAAAACACCAAGCTAACAGCTATAACATTTTTGCAGAGGACCTGCTACAGACCCATGCAGGCTGTATGCTTACTGCTTCAGTCCGTCTCTATGAGCCTTTGAGAGTGCAGCTTAATTGATTCGGTAGCCCACATTCTCCTGGTGTCCTTCTCCCTCCTCTGACTCATACACCATTTCCCTAGCATATCTTGGAGACAGGACATATTTTACTTGGTTTATTTTTTTCAATGATATCTAAGTGATTTTTTTTACTTCTTTATATGTTTTTGGATATTAATCCACTATTGGATGTGTAGCTGATAAGAATATGTTCTCAAGAATATGCTGCTTTGTCCAAATAACAGTGTTCTTTGACATGCCTGAACATTTTGTTTTTCTGAGATCTCATTTAATTAATTGTTGATCTTAGGAACTCTGTTAATAGTGTTCTATTCTGAAAGTTGTTCCTGTGCCAATAAGTTTCAGACTATTCGCCACTTTCTTTTCTATCAGGTTCAAATGTTTGTTATTGTGTAACTATTTCAGAGACCAAGGGCTTAGCTGCATAAATATTTAATATTTTCATGTTTCCTAACTTTTCAGCTTATTATTAATTTGATATATATATATATATAATTTATAGCTCACTTCTGCTTGATCTAGTCAGTTCACTGGTACCATATTTGTGTCTGGGATTTAAAGTTCTCCTGTGGTTGACAATACACATTTATGTCATATGGTTAGGTCTGCCTGAAATATCCATGTTTTGATGCTCTTAGAATTTTATCTTCATGTGAACCTTCATTTCCTCAAGTTTATTTCTTTTCTGTTCCTAGTTGTTTTGCACATGTCCCTGTTTATTTCCAGTCTGTTCACTGTTGTCTACATCCTGAATGGATTGTATTTTAGTTTCTTGTTCAAGTTTATCCCACTACACTGGTAATTGTCAATCCATACTTTGTTATTTCATCCCTTGCTTTAGATTTTATAAATACTTAATTTATCATCATTTTATTTCAGTGATATACTATTTAATTCAAAGGAAATAACCTTAAAGCTTCAGGTTTCCATTTTTTCTCTACAATTCTTTTGCTCTTGTTGAGGTTTTGATTAGAATTTAATCCAGCATGTGATAAACCCCATTCAGATTTCAGTTATTTTTCCAAGGAACAAATTGTCTCTTAAGGGATTTAAGCAACAGGAGCTAATCTTACATATTTGTCTAGTATTTACTATCTTTAATGCCTTACATTTCTTTGTGAAGCACAAAATTCTATATGATATACATCCTATGTAGTAATGTGTTCCTGGTACTCTGAAGGGTATTGTGTTGAAGTATTTCCTTTAAATTTATGTTTATGTTTAATTTATGTTTCTGTTGTGATACTAATTTTTATAAAATATATTCACCAGGCATGTAGACTTCAAGGGCACAGTCTTTCCCCTGCAAGTTCTCTCTCTCTCTCTCTCTCTCTCTCTCTCTCTCTCTCTCTCTCTCTCTCTCTCCCTCCCTCCCCCTATTCCCCATTCTCTGTCTCTGTGTCTCTGTGTCTCTGTCTCAGTGTCTCTGTCTTGTCTTTCTGTCTTTCTGTCTCTCTGTTTCTGTCTCTGTCTCTGCCTCTGTCTGTCTCTGTCTCTGTCTCTGTTTCTCTCTCTCTGTCTCTGTCTGTCTGTCTGTCTGTCTGTCTGTCTGTCTCTCTCTCTCTCTCTCTCTCTCTCTCTCTCTGTGTATGTGTGTGTGTGTGTTCCTGCCTTGTTCTTTCTGTGTTCTTCCCTCTCCTGTCCCTTTCCCATCAAAGTGATGGTGTTCTACTGTGTTCTTTTTTTCTGTTCTGTTTTGAATGAATGTCTGTCATCCCAAGAGTTCTGTTTTCTGTTTGTATTGTATTTCTTTCTCTACCTGCTTTTATAATTGTAATTAATGGGAGTGTAATTGTGGCAGATACCAGCATTCTTCTTTTGTTTCAATTTTGGAGCATATTTTCTTTATGGATTTATAGTAACTAGCAAACTAGCAAAAAATTTTTTTTCCTTGTTTGCTCCAATATTGACCCTTTTATTTCTTTGGAGCCCTCACTCAAATCCATATTATTTCACTTTTAGGTACTGGAACATAATGTTTCCATGCTTAATGACTTATTATTATCGGTGTATGCTCTATCTACATTTCATTTGGATAATTCTTACTGCTATGACTTAAGGGAAAGAATGCATTCTTTCTGAAGATCTTAACCCATCCTTAATTTCATCCATTGTAACTTCATCTTGAAAAATTAGATTTATGTCTTGTATGTCCCTACCTGAGCCTTTGAACATCATAATAGGCATCTTAATGTGCTTGTCTACTGCTATAACAACTACTAGAATCTCAATTATCTTGTTCTTCCAATTATGGGTTACATGTACTGTTCTGCTGGTCTCTCTGTGGGAGTAACCAGTCAATGTTGATTTGTGGCCCACTCTATGAGCTAGAACCCATATCTGACACTTCTTGGATGACCAAGAATCAAAGACTAGATACTCCAAGCACCCAGGATAAAACCAAATACTTCTCTTCTTAAAAACAGCAATAAAATTGCTTCTAAAGTTCTTTTGATATATAATAACCAATTATATATCATCAGAGAAGCTTCTTCCTATAGCAAAAGGGAACAAATAGAAAAACTCAAAGCCAGACGTTACTCAGACTCTGAGGGAGACCTTGGAACATTCAACCCTAAATGGGATCTCTCTTTCAAATCCCTCCCCCTAGTTCTCACAGAACCCTGAGTAAAGGGGGTAGAAAGAGTGTAACACCCAGTGTGCATGGGGTACTCCAAGAAAACAAGGCCTTTTAAATCAAAATGATCAAAGCTCTGTGATGAATTCACAGAGACTGAAGTAGCATGCACAGGGCCTGCATGTGTCTTCCCAGTGATTATATATATATATATATATATATATATATATATATATATATATATATATTCATGATCTTATGTTATTTCTGTGTGTGAAAATGAATGGGTCTCTAATTCTTGTTCCTCCTCCTCTTGGACTTTTTTTCTGTATGTCTGTCTTGTCCAACTTCAATGTGATAGTTTTTGTCTTATTGAATTAGATTTTTACCTTATTATTAAATACTTTCATAGTATTTTAAGTACTCTTTCCTGTTTTCTAAGTCACATTTGCTTGAAGGAATAAAAGATTTTTTTAGGGTGCTGCTGGTAAGGATTTCTTTTTCATTCTTAAATCAGTATTGATTCCACAGTGATCACTGGTCACTTCTGAGACAAGAAAATCACCTGTCAGCTACTCCATGCTCGTGAAGTTTACATGTTAGCTATTCTGTACTTTTAAGGCTTTCTGGTCTGGCTATGAAGAGCCTGCATTCTTTCTCATCCACTGTGATCATTAGGCTCCAGCAGTTTGGCTCCTTCTGGGCTATGTTGCTAACCTTATAGGGTTTCTTCATATGCATCCAGTGATGAGTTTGCTTCCTAACAGCGCACCTCTGTAGATGTGTGAGTGTCTTTCCTTTTTGTTGCTGTTCCATTCAATCCCCTGTTCTTTGTCTTCTCTACATGGCCCCCCTCTTTTTATCTACCACAAGTAGTATTGGATCTTTCTTTCTTTACTGTATCATGGTGCTTCTCTCAAGAAAAGAATACAGGACATTAAAACAAAATAAACTAACTAAACAAAAACAATAACTTGGCCCTGTCCAGGAACAACTGCCTACCCTTGGTTTTAGTAGATGGCTGCTCGCCATTATTCCATGTGGCATCTGTATGTTGGTGACATGCACAGAGAGTGAGGTACATCCTACATCCTCACTGCTCCTAGGCTAAAAGCAGAAGTCCTTTCTTTTTGCATGTTTCTTTCTCGCTCTAGTCCTACAGAGGTGTGGTTATTCTCAATCACAATGCCTCCATCCCCTCTTCCTGGCCTTAGATTGCTAACGCTTTTCATCTGCTGCTTCTTTACTTGGCTGGATTTCCAACTTCTCACTCAGCTGAACAGTTTGTTGGGAATTTCATATGCTAAGATCTCTCTGAAAAAAAATCTCAGGGGCTTCTACCAGTTCACATTGACTCTTTGTCTAATATTTTGTGATGTGCTTGAATTTCATAAAGAACAACCACACAATCTGTTAACTTCTGACTTATAGAAGTATCGTACTTAGTTTCTATGTGGATTTTGCCAGTGATCATTGCTGTAATGAAGAAACAGAACTGCTGGGCAGAAATGGAATGAAGAAAGATATGGCTTTATCTGTGGAGCAAGTAAACCTGAGGTTGTATTTCTAAGCTAAACACTAATGCAAGAAAATTATCATCTTATTATATAAAGTTTATTAATTCACACAACTATTAAAGTTGAGTATTTCGATGTGTTTAGCAACATCATAGGTTTCCACATTTATAAGCTCTGTTCCCCTAGGGTTTCATCCTGTTTTATTTAATATTTGAAATCTTGTTATACAGAAATAGATCCCCTTTTGGAAAATTATTCACTGAAAGTTCTAGAACATGTTTACCTCTTTAACTTAAATTATTCTTTGCATAGGATTTTTTCAAACTTTTATTTATTTAAATATGTTCTTTTTTAATTTTATGACCCATTTCCTTTTAAAATTCATAATACCCAGCCTATCTAGTGAGATTTGGCAAATTTTCATCTCTATTATCTTTGTTTTCCAATGAATTACTGTTTGAAATCTTACCTGCAATTGCTAAGGGATTTATTTAGATGGATGTGGGGAGGTGAGAACACAAACTAATTATAACTCTCCTAAATACATAGTTATTTTTCTAATATTTTCTTTCAATTAACTGTTCTTGTCTTATCATTAATTGACTCTCTATGGGCTGACTAGAGAGCTTTGTGGATAGCGGTCCTTGCCACCAGGCCTGATGATTGGAGTTGAAATCCCTATGATCCATATGGTAGAGGGAGAGAACTTATTCTTGCAAGTTGACCTCTGACTTCTCTGTGTATACTGGGCCACACCCTTTCCCCCACATAAATAAGTGAAAATGTAATAAAATTATAACAAGTATTCTTTATGGGTTTTGTCTGGTTTATTTCAAAATTGTATTTCATAATTTAAATGCATTACCTACTCCATTATAATGCATTTTTGAAAATATACCAGAACTCATAAGAAAAGGATTAGCTTTAATTAGTAATCCTGCACAGTAATTGTTTGTAAAATGTGTTTAACTGTGACACAATTGTGACTGAGAATGTTGGTCAGTCACATCACATCCCCAGCTAGGAACAGAAACAGAGAAGTAGATACATTTTGCTTGCTGTCTTAATGATCAGGTAGCCAAACTGATCTAGATGATTCCTATTTAAACCTCTTCTAGGTTGAATCTAAGGTGTTCCAAGTTGGCAGTTGAAACTGACCTACAGAAATAGACTTGTTCTCATTGGCAACAGCAACAGAGCTTAGGGTAAAGGTAGAACTCAGCATTGGCTAAGCTTTGGGGTCAACTTCTACTTTTGTTTCTTTCTTTCCCCTAAGCTGAAATCAGAAAGCCATGGTTCCTAAATGTAACTTAATTTGCTTTTGTCCCTTTATGTCTTAATATAATGCTCTACTATATATTTATAATCTCTGATAACTGTACTCAAAGTAATTAATGGAAAGAAATGTCTTATGAGACAGAACACTGAAAATAAAGAGAATAAAACAAATAAACAAATGAAAAACAAACCCAAAACAAATGAACCAATCCAAGTAAAAGTGAGCAAAGAGAAAACCAGGCACTGTTTTTATTGATTAAATGTTGGGCATATACCCAAAAGATGCTCCAACATATAACAAAGACACATGATCCACTATGTTCCTAGCAGCCTTATTTATCGCAACCAGAAGCTAGAAAGAACCCAGATGTCCTGCAACAGAGGATGAATACAGAAAATGTGGCATATTTATACAATGGAGTACTATTCAGCTATTAAAAACAATGACTTCATGAAATTCTTAGACAAATGGATGGAACTAGAAAGTATCATCCTGAGTGAGGTAAACCAGTCACAAAAGAACACACATAATATGCACTCACTGATAAGTGGATATTAGCCAGAAATCTTGGAATACTCAGGACACAATTCACAGACCATATAAAGCTCAAGCAAAAGGAAGACCAAAATGGGATGCTTCAATCATTCTTAGAAGGGGAACAAGAGACTCACAGGAGGTCGAGGGTGGGAGGGACTTGGTAGGAAGAGAGGAGAGGAAGGGGGAAAGGTGGGGACAGGATTAGGTATGGCAGGAGGTAGGGCTGATATACCGAAGGTCAGGAATTTGAACAGAGGTGTATAGCAATGGAGGATGGGGAACTGGGGGTAGCCATCAGCAAGTCCCAAATACAAGAGTTCCCATGACCCAACAGGCATGAGATTAGCTGAAATGCCCAACAAAGGGGAGGGAGAACCTATAGAGACCATATCCAGAGGTTAGGTAAGGCCCCCAGTTGGAGAATGGGGCCACCCACTCATCTCCAAATTTTTACACATAAAGTATCTTGTCTAAATAGAAATACAGGGACAAAGTGTGGAGCAGAGACTGAAGAAATGGCCATCCAGAGACTGCCTCACCTGGAGATCCATCTCACATACAGACACCAAACCCAGATATTATTGCAAATGCCAAGAAGTACTTGCTGACAGGAGCCTGTTATAGCTCTCTCCTCAAAGCTGTCTCCTGTATTTGCCAGAATCTGACAAATACAGATGCAGATGTTCACATCTAACCATTCGACTGAGCATGGGGACACTAACGGAGGAGTTAGAGAAAGTACTGTAGGAGGAGTCGAAGGGGTTTGCAACCCCATAGGAAGAACAACAGTATCAACCAACCGGATGCCCCAGAGATGCCAGGGACTAAACCACCAACCAAATAGTACATATGTTGGGACCCACAGTTCCAGTTGCATATGTAGCAGAGGATGGCAGGAGAGGCCCTTGGTCCTGTGAAGGCCCGATTCCCCAGTGTAGGGGAATGCCAGGGTGGTGAGTTGGAAGGGGATGGGTGGGAGGTGGAGCACTCTCATAAAAGCAGGGGGAGGAAGGATGGGACAGGGAGGTTCCAGAGAGGAAACCAGGAAATGGGATAACATTTGAAATGTAAAACCATAAAATATCCAATTAAAAAATGTTAGGGAATATACCTCTGAGAATTGGTCTTCAGCCACCATGTTATAAAATACCCTTCATATCTTTGTAACAGATATGGGAACTAGAGATCTTGCTTAACTGGTTTAATTGAGATGTAGCACAGTTAAGAAGATCTGTGGGTAGAAAAGCTCAGGAACAAAAGAGTTAAATGTTAAGTGAAGCCAGAGAAAATGCAATGCAAAAGGCCTCCTTTTTGGGTGATCTGAAAAGATCAGCAAGGATTTTGAAGGAAGTTTGGAAATAAAACTCCAGTCTTAGGCAGGTAGAGAGGAGGTGGAATTATGCAATTTTGATAAGTCCCTGGCTGGACAAGGCATCCCAAAAGGAGGACAAAAGGGTCAAGAGCAAAAGAGTCAGGGGCACACTGCTTCTACTGTTACGGATTTTGCCTTGTCTTGTTTTACCTTGGTTTGTCCTTGTTTGACTGTTATCTCTTGGAGGCCTTCTCTTTTCTGAACAGGAAGTCGAGGAGAGTGGGTCTGGGAGAGAGGGGAGGTTGGTGGGAGATCAGAGAAGTGGAGGGAGGATAAACTGTAGTTTCAAACTACTATACAAAAGAAGAATCTATTTTTAATTCAAAAAAGAAAGAAAAAGGAAAAGCAATGTAAAAGAAAAAAAATGCTCCTTGCAGAGAGACAGGGCACATGGGCTCTCACAAGAAGGTGCTTAGAGCTGATCATCTAGATCACAGAAAATTAGCAAGGTTATTAATATCAGTTTACAATCAATAATATTTTAATTTTCCATATGACTCTAATACTGGTTTAAGCATGTTCATGCATCTAGTTATTTAATCATTACAATCATTTTATGCCATAAATCCTAGAATTATCTTTACAGTTGAAGGGCTTGGCTCTGCAAGTCCTCAGATAATCTGTCTTGTTCACAGCTCATGGTGCTGGATGCTGAGCTTCTCAGCACTGCTTGGATGCACTGAGATGTGTGAGCTTTTTCTTTTCTGGGACTCATAGCTTCTTCCCTTCAAGGAAGAGATGAGGAATGGCACAGCCTTAGACTGCAGAGATGCAGAACATGCATTCTCTATGGATAAATGTCCGACCATATCATCATGAATCACAAGATGGTTGGCATTCATTGAAAGCTGACTTCTCCCAGGAAGCTCATGTCCCTATCCTACTTGCTAAAAGTGTTCTTGGTGTTCTTTGGAAAGCCATACTTACTAAGACGAGTCATATACTGTCTGTTTCATAGTGTTAGTTCTATTTCTCATTGCTTCATAATATGTCTGATAAATAAAGGAAGATCGGATTTTTGGATCATTGTTTAAGGGTAGAGGGCACCATGGTGGGAAAAGAGAGAAGATAAAAGTCTGTAGCTATGGTGACAGGAGCGAGAGGCAGCTGGGCAAAATGTGTCTACAAGCAGCAGAGAGCAATGCATGTTGAGGTCAGTTGGCTTTTGACATCGGTCTCTTTATTTATTTATTTATTTATTATTTATTTATTTATTTATTTATTTATTTATTTATTTATTTATTTTTATGTAGTCTGTGCATCCAGGCAGTGGCATGGCACTGTTCATATCCATAGTTGGCCTATATACCTGAGTTCCCACTTCGGTAAAAATGCCCTTAGATATACTCGGAGACCTGTCTAGATGATCATATATCTGCTAGATTTGAAAATGAAAATGGAATTATTTCAGGTATTTCCTTTCAGCATCTTTGTGTTCTTGTGCCTAGCTTTCCCTTCGTTCATTAAGACAGATCAAATTAGAGACTTTCAAAATCTCAAGTTCCAAACTAATGTTCTCACCCATTCATAGGAAGGAGGGAGATAAGAAGAGCTTGTCTTGTGCTGGGCGATGTGGGGCTTGGAGGGGTAAAATTTGTTTCTATACAAAATGAGCACAGCTGCACTGCAAAGTAAAGCCAGGGGCATACCATGTTGGTCAGCAGTTTCTAAACCGTCCTGGCTTCTCACAGTCCAGTTCTTCCATTTGCTTTAGGTCCTCAGACCTGTAGAGAAATTGTAATATATACCTCCAAAATCGTAGCATGTTTTCTCCCTCCCTTTTTGTTTCTGGGCACTGATTCTTGTTTTCGCTGGCTTTTCATGATTCTTGAGGACATAGAGCTAATTAAAGCCCCAGGTTGAGAAAATAAACTGTACAATCAAGATCCTATTCACTATTTGTTATTGCTTATTGGCCTGTGAGTGAAGAATGGCTGTTACGACCATAAATGACTAAACTCAAAGCAAAACCATCAGGAGGTTTATGTGACACTGTGTAACAATAGAATTTTCTAGCCTCTCTGAGGAATTTGCCATTTTTGTCTCTTGTTTTCAATACTTTGCTAATTACATCTCGTGTCTCAATTTCTGTTTATGTATTGATAGGATTTAGTCTCCTCGTGATGTTCAGTCTCCTGCTTCATATTCCTTGCTGGCTTGCCGTGAAAGACTCTACTCTGCTCTCAATCTCATCTTTATTTTCCTTTGCTTATTTTTTATTTCCCTCTCAATCACTAGGTGTGAATATGTCTTAGGACATGCCTGCCAATTTCACTCTTCCAACCACATGCCCTCTGGAAGGATTTTTCTATGTGCCATGCCCATGTATGTCACCCATGTCTAGGAAATTTAAAGTAATGATCTCTAGAAAAGAAACGCCTGCATTCCAGACTTGCAGGTCCTTATTCCAGTTCAGTATGTGGGGATTCAATAAGAATGTGTGGGACGATGTCACAGGTCAGGCAGGTACAAGATAGAATGAGGCTTGTCACTGAACAAGAAGGAAGGATGACAACTAGATGTTGTCACAGTGACATATGTAGGGTTGGATACCAACAATTGCATTTTTTAAAAATCATAGACCCATAGTTTCATGGCAAGGGAGAGTTTTTGTAGAAGTCTGAGCAACTTCACTGGCCCTAGCTCTTAGTAGGTACATGAAATTTTTGTTTTTTCTTCTGTTTGTTTGTTTGCTTGCCTTTTCTTTTCCTTGTTTCTGTTATCGAATATTTGACAGAAAAAAAAACTTAAGTGAGGGGCTTATTTGGACTCTTGATTGACAGGTAGTCCCGTCTGTGATGACAGAAGCTTCAGCACAGATCCCCTTCTATACACACGCATGCATTCACACCTCTGTATATGAGAAAGGAGGGAGTGCTCAAGCTGGAAGTTGGACCAGGATATATAAACCTCCAGATCAGATCCCCAGCAAACTATTTAGTCCAGCTATGCCCCACCTCAAAAATAGTGTAAGCTAGAGATCAAACATTTAAGTGTGAATCTGTGGGTCACAGTTCAGGTCCCACCCATGATGAGATTACAGCTAGGTTTTACAGCTATTTCCACAGTTTTATCTTACTACTTCCTTGTTCTTTTCTCTTAACACTTGTTTAACAAGTGTATTCCATCAAAGCATATCCACAAGAGTTGCTAATGCTGATTCTACTTGTTAGTCTAGCCTCTGCTTGATTCCTCTGGGGATAAGACTTCCAGTCTCAATTATATGACTTGAGGAAACATATCCAAGTGTGAGTCCTTTTCCCTTGCTATGACACAATATTCCTTATGGATATCATAAAATTTCAGTTTTCTTTTATGCTATATGCTCTTTCAAAGTTGCTTGATGCAACAATAATATTGCCAATTAGAAACTGCTAAATTAGTTAACAGCTCTTACTAAATGTTATATTCCTGATGTTTGTATGTATAATATGTATATTGTGAATTACTATAGATAAGGTGCTTATTTCATATGTATGTGCATGATGTATAAAATCTGGGCTGTGTGTGTGTATGTGGATGATTGTGTGTATGAGTGTGTGCTTGTGTGCTTGTGTGTGTGTGTGTGTGTGTGTGTGTGTGTGTGTGTGTGTGTTTGTGTCTGCACTGAGGTATGAATCAAGGAGCAAAGTCCAGAAGCCACTGTCATTCATCATTCCCAAACTTCTATTTTCATGATTCACTCTCATTATTTCTATTCCAATTTCAGGTGGAAATATTGACAGAAATGGGTATTGGCTGAGGAGAATACTATTTCCAAATATATAATTGAAGTGACTCATGTCACCTTCTGAAATTAATGTGATTCTGGGCTGACTCAGAATGGGTCATAACTGTCATGTGAAGTGGGGAGGATAAGTCTGCCACCATAAAATGAAACTGGGAAGGGTGGCAGGTGTGGCTAGTGTGGGTGAAAAATGAGACAATAGACGACATAATTGCATGGTGCAGCTTCCTTGCTCCCTTGTTCCTGTGGATTATTGCTGCAGGCTCCACAGTACACCTCTGTGGACCTGCTTGCTAGTAGAGAAGAGGGAGCTGCAGGGCAGAAAAAGTTTAGGAACACTGAGGAATATCTTGTTTGAAATGCTTTCCTTATCATGTCTGGTTTTGTTTTACACTAAAAAGATTCTGAATCCTTTTACTCTTAATTTGCAACAGCTCTATGGGGCAAGTGAGAATGATATTTTAAAACTGTAGTTTTAATCTATTGCTTGAAATTTTCATAATTATATACAATGAGTCTTGCTTATATCCTTCTCTGACTCACTCCTCTAAACCCCCATAAGGTCCCCCTACATATTTCATACATATTTACTGACTTTGCCTATGACTGGACCACATTCTGTCCCTTCCCTGATTTCTTTTGTTTTACCTGGCTTTAGCTCTGGGATCATCTGCCACCAGTCCTAACCCACACTACCAGTCACTCCTGAGACCCTTGAATCTGGGGATAAAGGACACTCACACACAGCTTGTTACATCAAAATCTGCCTTCTCTCTCTCTCCTCCTACCCTAAATTAGTGGCTTGTTTCACCTAGCCCTTGCCAAACATCCTTGGCCTCCAGGCTCTAGCTACACCACCCTGGGGCAGGGGTTAAGGGAGCTTATATGATTGCTTCATCCTTCTTCATCCAAAGCATGTCAGAAAACATCCTCTCTCCTTTCTTGTGTCAGTGTTTTTCTTTTGGCACCTGAAAGTCCCACCTGTACCCTCAGCCTTCTTTATTAACAAACCAAGAACCAATTGAGGAATAAGTTCAGCATCAGAATTTCCCCCTCACAAGGTGTGTGTGTGTGTGTGTGTGTGTGTGTGTGTGTGTGTGTGTGTGTGTGTGTGTCTAACTTGTGCTGCCTATATATGCATGGATGTGGGATTATCCACAGGAGCATTAGCAAACTACCAAATGGCCCATATAAAACAACATGACTCTTCTTCCCACACCAAATCTCAACAGCCGTTGGAGTATTCTTTAGGACTTTTTTTTTAAGTGTAGGATTTGAGAGCTAGAACACAATGGTAAAGGTAAGCAGAGTAGGGAATCATTTGAAAAGCATTCAGGATCTTTGAGGGTCCCTTGACTAAATATAGGTTTAGGAACCAGGAACTGAGGGTACTCAACCTGTCTAAATACACTCCGTTATGTTCATTTCCTTTGTTTGTGTTTGTACATTTTTTGTTACTCTTTTTGTAAAGTATTTTTCTTCTGTAAGAATAATCCAAATTTTTGATATCTGTACACTGTTGTCTATCAGGTTTATGAGTATACATAAACTTTCACCTACTTCTGCTCAATTTCAGTTCCAAGATTATATAAAAAGTCAAGAACTATTATTGCAATCTCATATCACTGCATATCCAGTGGGGTTGGGCAATGTCCTGGTGTTTATGACAGAGAAGCTTCTGCATTGAGATTGTGACTGGTGTTGTGGGGGAAATACAAGAAAACGGAAATACTTGTGGAGGGCACACATGATCTAGGGACTGGAAAGACTATTCCTGAGTGTGTCTCTGTGCTATATTATGTAGGAAGTAAGTGAAGATCTCAGTGAATGTGTATTTTTTGACATGGTCATACATCAAGTAGCCCTAAGGCCCACAGTAGATTTGAAAAGCTTTCCTCCAACTAGGACCAGGAGTCCAGTAAACACTTCCTCTCTGGTTCATCTGTAAATATTGATAGTATTATAGAAATTATGTGCCATTACTTTCTTGTTTATAGCTTAATAACTGTTCCCCTGAAGAGAATGCCTACTGAGATTAGCTGAGCAATTTCTTTGACTTGTATATATAGCACAAGCCTTGAATTCTTACTTAACTGTATATAATAAACAAAATGAACTTCCAGCATGCTATGACTTCTCCATCGGAGAGAACAGTTAATCTGACCCTACCTCCTCTATGTGACCAAGTGTCTATATGTCCATTCTTCACCTCAATGTTGCCTCCAGTTAGTCAGTCATGGAAAGAGTGCAGGATGCACAAAATAGTACAGGAGAAGAAACTTGAACAGTAGACGTCTGACTCCAGGGACCTTGTGCTAGAGAAAGAGACAATGGAACACTCCTGAAAGAAGGAAACAAAGAAACAAGAATAATGAAATATATAAGAATCAAAGAATAAAGAAAGAGATATTGGGTGTGGAGGCTTGAATAGGAATGTCCCCTTTAAACTCATGTGTTTGATTGTATATCCCATAGGGATCGAATGACACTATTAGAAGTTATGGACTGACTGGAGTAAGTGTAGTCATGTTGGAGAAAGTGTGACACTGGGTGGGGGGGTGGTTTGTGTTCATATATGCTCAATTCATGCCTACTGTGGTTTATGATTTCTTTCTGCTGCCTTTGAATCCAGTTGTTAAACTCTCAGCAACTTCTCCCACATCATGTGTGCCTGCAAGCCACTAAGATTCATGTTATCCGCTATGATGATAACAGACTAAACCTCTGAAACAGTAAGCCAATTAAAAGTTTTCTTTTATATGAGTTGTTAGGCTCTTGCTGTCTATTAGCCGCAAAACCAAGTCAAAGCAAACCAAACTAAACAATCCCCCCAAAACAAAACAAACCTAAGCAAAAACAATCATCATCATCATCATTATCATCATCGTCAACAATAACAACAACAACAACAACAATAACAATAACAGACAAACTAAGACAAAGGGAAAGCATTTCCATTCCTTGGGTGTCCCAATGTGTCAATTCAAAACATTGGGGCAAGTAGAACCTAGGCATGGACCTATTAAAAATGTACAGACTCTTTCTGGAAGTACTTTGCTAGAGGTAGGGTAAAGACATTGTAGCTTCATTGGTTCTTGGGCTATGCCCTTGTCTTTCAAGGAACTAGGCAATGAATTTGACTATTTGACAAAAATACACAACTTCATTAAAAATAGGAGAAAAAAAGGTAAGATGCACATCTTATGGTTTCAAGCATGTTCCCATGTTTGCCTTCAGTTGAACTGCTTTTCTGTTATATTTGGCACAAAACAAGCATCAGATAGGTGACAGATGTACAATGGTAGACCTCTGAATGGGCAGCGTATGGGCTAAAAGCGAAGGCTCTGAGTCTGTGGTGTCGCAGCTATGGCATGCCAAGAGTAAGAAAGTAGCCAATAAATGTAGACTGGGAACATGAGGAGGGACAAAGGACTTAGCCAAATGAAAAAATAAAAACCTGGTAGCATTAAATGTTATCATTTTCTTAAGAATTTAACATTTTAATTTCCTTTTTGAGATTATAGTATAATTACATCATTTCATTCTTCCCTTTCCTCCCTTAAATTTCGCTAATATATTCACCCTTGCACTTTCTAATTCATAGTCTCTTTTCATTAATTGACCAACTGGCATGCTTTCCTCTGGGGAAGACTGTTTCTCCCACTCTCAGCCTTCAATACTTGCCTATAATTCTTTGTTTCAGGTTGAGGCCTAATGATCTTTCTTCTATCTACTTTAATATGTTTATTGTTTTTGAACAACCTGTTTTAAATAACCAGGGTTATATTTCTAATGATTCTGGTAATTGTATCCATGCCTTGTTAGGTACTATTTCCTATTTTACCTATGCTTCTATCTCTAGTGTCTTCATCATATCATTCCTGTTTATTGTAATGAATATCTCCGTTTTGGAGGATACTTATCTAACTATCTGGTGAAACCACTGGGATGCAATCAAATATTCAGGATGAATTGAAGACCTGCATGTAGACAAGAGTGAAGTTTGAGTGTTTGGAACTATGATAACGTATTATGGGTGTGGCACAGTTGTGAGGACATTCTAGAAAAGCAAAATATTGCAAAAATGACAAACTTCTCTTGGTCTATGCATGAAGATCTACCATGAACATCTAAAATATAGGAGAAGGAGAGATTTGGGGAGGGAGAAGACCTAAATCAGTATATAATATTTGACATCGGGACAGCCATGTTAAGAAATATAATTCTTCAGCTACTTGAGAATTGCAAAGCTTTTTTCCATGGTTAGGCTGAGGAAAATGCCAATTCTGTTCTTCTTGCTCTCAATGGGAATGTTGATAGTGTGTGCATGAAATATGAACCAAAACTATCTCTTCCTGGATATTTATTTAGGGTTTGTGTGTGTGTGTGTGTGTGTGTGTGTGTGTGTGTGTGTGTGTGTGTGTGTGTGATAAAACTTTATGACCTAAGGCAACTTAAGGAAGGGAAAGTTATTTTGGTGTATAGTTCCAGTGGGATAAAAATCCATTATGGTGAGGAGGCATGGCTGCAAGAAGCAGGTATGGTGGCAGGGCCAGGGAGCTGAGAGATCACACCTCAATGGCAAATGTGGAGCCCAAACAGAGAAAGCATCTAAAGTAGCGTAAGGCTATAAACTCTAAGAGCCTATCTCTATTGATGCACTTCCTTTAGCAAGACCATAACTCCTAAACCTTCCCAAACTGCACCATTAGCTGAGAACCAACTGTTCAACTTTCTTAGCCTATTTGGCATATTTCCCATCCAAAGTACCATGTTTGTAAGAATGGCTTCCAAGAGGGAGATTTGTGTATTGAACCAGTGGGATACTGAGTCCTGAGTATTGGTGGCTTGTCAGCAGTCACAGGTAGAATGCTTTGCCATATTTACAAATTGACCACCAGGAGTATGCACCAGGAGTCATGTCTTATCACACAACTCATTATTGTGATTTTCAGAGTTCACAGATGCCCATGAAAGATGATTTTTCATCTAGCATGTATAGCATTTTCCAGCATGATGAATGCTAACCTGTAGGGATGAACCGTCCAAATGATTTTTCCATGTTATATGGCTCAAGTATGTGATGTCATAAGCAATAGATACTTACTTTCAAGTTATGAGGGCTGTGCATATTACAAAGCAAACTATTTGGGAGTCTATGGGACTTTGCAAGCCAACAACTCCAAAAGAAGTAACCCATTTCTACTGTGGTGCCTTTATTTGTTAGCTTCTGGTGTTTAGTAGGGCAATTGCTGGCCTGTTATAGAGTAAGTCTGTTTTAACAATTTTATAGTAGCAGGTTCCCATATGACCATTTAAGAAAGTCCTTAGCATTATTTCTCCCCCTCAACCCACTCTTTGCTTTTCATTCCTCCACTCTAGCATAACCCTTGCAACTCCAGTATTTCCTTGAAACACTTTATAAAATTTTATAACTCCCCTTCCTTAAAAGCATACCCAAAAGGACATTTTGATATTACTTGTGTCCTGAGATAAGTCAGGTCTTAGACTATTGAGTCTAGATATTTTCCTATATGTCTTTTATATTTCTCTTGTGGGAGAAGAAGGTATTGATGGAATCTAGGACCTTACACATGTTATTAATGTCATCACCAACTGAACTACATCTTCACTCCCTTTAAATATCATTTACCCATGCTTCATTGACATCATTGATTTAGTATAAGTAAAACTCTTTGTAATTTATATCCAGGCTTATAGTATTCAGGAGACTTCTACAAATGTTTTCTACTATGCAGGGAGTCATGAGCCAACCAAGAATGTCATATTAGCAACAGACTCTTAAACGATTGCTGAAGAATACCATAGGATATATCCTGGCTCCTTCCTCCCCAGAATAAGGAGTCCTTGTCACCTTGTTCACAAAACCATGTGGCCTGACATAACAGCATGGAATATTGGTAAAGTTAAATGAATGGCTGTGTTGTTTACGATCATGGACACTATCATATGTGATCTTGATTTTCTTTCTTGTGATAATTAATTACTACTTGGGGGGGCATGGATGAATGAAAGATGGAAAAAATAGAAGACTTAATAAGTGATATTTACACTCAAACGTCAGGCTAGCTGAGAGGTTGGCATAAAGAAATGCAGTCTATTAACTGCAGCCCTTGTGTAGCCTTGTGCAGCTGTAAGGGCCGGAAGCTGATTAGCAAGTGCTCAGTCCAACCCTTCTCAAGAAGTTTGTGAATTTTCTCAGAAGAATGTGGAGTCCTAGATGAGTCACTATTTTGAAGGTCCAGAATCTACACATACTGCACAGGCCATCCATTCATTGTTCAGCACACAGCATGGTGTGTATATCATGGAGCCTAGGGTTGACGTGTGGCCAGGCATAGGAGGGATATGAAGTAAAATTGTCTGAGAAGAGCAAAACAAGGATTACATGTTATACAAGGTAAAAGAGCAGTAGAGGGTTCAGAGGGTTCTGCTGGTTAGACTTTACTGCCAGCTAGCTACAATCTACAGTTCGCTGAAAAGTGGGGACTGGAACTGAGAAATTGTCTCCGTTATATTGATTGACATATTTGTGGGAAATTACATTGATTGATTATTAGTATTAGAAAGCACAGCTTTCTGAGGGTGGCATCAAGTGGATCTTGGCTGCATAAGAAAATGTGCAAAGTCGCTTACCTAGGAAGCGCAAGGCCCTGGGTTCGGTCCCCAGCTCCGAAAAAAAAAAAAAAAAAAGAAAGAAAGAAAATGTGCAAAGTCTGAGCCTTTGGGTAAGTTAGTAAGCAGCATTCGTTCACGGTCTCTGCTTTAGTTTCTGTCCTGACTTCCCTCAGTGATGGACTATGACTTGGAAGTGTAAGATTCTAAATGGCTTTTCATCATGGTGTCTATCACTGTGATAGAAAGCAAACTAGAGCAGGTAGCCAAAGGGAATCAAGCGGAAAGAATGAAAGGAGACTCAGGGAACATCCACACATGTGCACAAGTACACAGAATCACCACTAAGCTGGAAGGATGCAGAAGACATGGAAGAAAAAAGGACCCAGAAATACAAAGAACAAAGACAAACAAATGGCACTTATTTAAGTAGTTATCTTTAATGCTGCCCTTTCATGGTTTGTTTAATTCCAGAGATGAGAATCCTTATGGATTGTCTGATGCAGAATGATCAGTCCTGTATTCATATATTTGTACACACACACACACACACACACACACACACACACACACACACATCCATATACAAGTATGTAAAAATATTAGTCAAAGAAAAAGAGGCTATCAGTGCTATCAACTCGAGAGTGGGAGAGTACAGGAGGAGTTGAAGTAAGGGAGAAGTGACATAATTCTATTTCAATTCAAAACATCTTTTAAAAAGTACATAAGTCATTTAATGGACATGTCTGAAGAAAAATATTAATTTTTATCGTAGGAACTGATGACTTTTCATTTTCATGTTAGCCCTTCCATGGAAGAAAACCATTGAAGAAAGAAGATATGCACTTTCTTTGCAAGGATCCTACTAGGGAGTAAGCACAACACTGTAGCCTGTCCATTAATCAAATCATGTGTTTAATCAACACATACTATTGGTAGTTATTGATCTGGAGGAAATGAAGGTCCAATTCTTGGGTTCAGTTATAAAAATATTTCAGAGCAGATATAAATTGAAGCTCAAGGATAATTTAATTATGGTTTAAGAGTAAAACCTCAGGGAAGGCATAACATAAAGTTCAGTTGCTGCCCAGTAGAGGAGAATGGAGAAGGAAAGGAAAAACTATGCCAGTCAAACTGGCATGGAAGTCAGACACATAGTGGGTGTGCAGCCACGTGGTAGAGAAGGAGAATTCCCAGAGATAATAAGGAAGTCTAAGATGCTGTAGAAACCCAAAGAGTTAAACAAAGAATGCTTAGAAAGAGAGTTTTAAAAAAAAATAAAGGCAGAGTTATAGCTTTCTGAATAATTTAGAGAAATGGCCAGGCTTATGGCCCTATGTGACTGCAGCCCTGCACTAGGGGCAAGGATTCTGCTGAGACAGTCAGTATCTATTTTCTTTTTAAAATTTTTATTGGATAATTTTGTTTAAATTTCAAATGTTATCCCATTTTCCAGTTTCCTGTCCATAAACCCCCTATCCCATCCCCTCTCACCCTGCTTCTATGAGGGTGTTCCCCCACCCACCCAGCCACCCCTTCCTGACTCCCCGCCCTGACATTCCCCTATACTGGGGCATCAAGCCTTGGCAGGACCAAGAGCCTCTGTTTTAAGGAATAATTGTGCCCATCTCTTCAGTGGTGAGCAGCCTGCTTTGGTCGGGTCCTTAGCCAAACTGATTGAACCAACCCAGCTGGAATATTAACATTTCACCCAGGTCAGAGACAAGTATCTTGATCAGGAGTTTGTTCTATTCTTTATGGTCAGCACCTTGGCTGTATCTTTTTTGTCATAATACATATGAATTCTGCCTACCACACAACTAAAACTTACAAGACAAATATGCTTAATGTATAAAACAACCAAAGATAAGGCAGGCACCATATCAAGTTTAATGCTGCTATGATTAACAATAAGATATCAAATCAAAACAGCTATTTCGGAGGTGGTGGTGGACTTGATACACACAAACACACTCAATTGTAACATGAACAAAATGGTCAAAGTTATGAATATCCAGTTCCCAATATTCAGACTTTCATATAATCCCCGTGAGAGAAGTTAAGTTTGAAGTTTGAAGCTATTTATTGGAATATGCGGTGGTGACAGGTGCCACTCTGTGACTGCTTGATTTAGTATCTCTACAAAGCTGTGAAGATCTTGCTTGACAGCAGACTCTCTCTGGAGTCTTGCTCTTGCAGGATTCAAAGGAGAAAGTTTATATGAGCCCTCTGGCTTCAGGGTACTGAGTTCTTCCAACAGCCCGAAGGTGGAAGATCCATCTCCAGTTGAGTGTCTGATGGGAATAAGCCCTAGGTATCGCCTCAGTGCTCTCTAAAATACCCAAAGCAAAAAACCTGCTGAGCTCTCAAACCATACTACTTTTGAGGTGATATGAGTTATTTTAGTTTAAACTATTGTGATACTTTGCTATTCTGCAATAGGAAATAAATACAACCCAGCAGCTTGAGCACCCATCTGTGTGTTAGTAACAAGTAGCAAAGAGTTCTGGACACTCCTCTCCTCCAGCTATAAGCCCACATTCTAGGAGGGGCAATGTGGTTATACATAAAAGGATGTGCATTGTCTGAAAAGAAACAGTGGCTTTATAGCAATGTGGACCAGGGATTTTTATATGCCACTTGGTGGTCTTCAAACATGTTCACACTGAAAAAAACATAGGACCTGAAATTGAGGAAGTGCAATGTGTCAAAAAACATTCAGAGTATAAAAGGCATTTGGCAGAGAGCAGAACACTGCAATACCTCAGAGGTCTCAAAGACTGAAGACCCTCTCCTGCTATCCTATGGTAATAACCAGTAGATTAGCCTCTGAGAAGCTAAAACACAAACTTCTCTATTTACCAAATGACTGTGCATATTAAAAATAAGCTACCTGATTATTTCCCATTCTAGTCTTCTTGCCCCCTCTGAGTTACATACCTTTTGGCAGTTTATGACAGTCCTGGCAAAATTATTACCTAGCTAAAATTACTAACACCCACGATGGGAATTTTCGCTGTTATAAAACAAAAGCAAATGCTGGGTAGGGACAAGGAGATGTGGAGAGCATGCCTGATGTGAGGGGACCTTTTTCATCTTTTCTTTAGGCAATGTTCTTTCTATGCTAATACCTCATAGCGCCCTACCTTAATAGCGCTATTAAATGCCAAGAGAGTATTTGCAAAAGAAAAGTGTACCTGGAGATGGGGATGTTAAGTTACTAAGTGCATTTTGAGGAACAGAGATTTCTCAGCAAAAGAGTTAATGCTCTAAAGAAAGCTTTGTTTGTTCGACAGACTTTATGGCTGAGCTGTTTTCTCCTTTCTGCACCTTAGTTCTCAACCACCATAAGGCTCTCCAGATGTTTAAAATAAAAGGCACATTTGGGTATTATTGGAGATTACTGGGAAGAGGTAGACAGACATGATGTTTAGCTGTGCAACGTAAATTCCCCAAGTGTGTGCCATCCAGCACACACTATATTCTCGCCCCACTGAAAGGCTGAACTAGTAAATCATAACAAGGAGACATGGGACCCTGAATACAACTTACCTCCAGCCAGCTGTCACTGTAGGGCAGGAGGAGTGGAGGTGGAGAACAACAATTGGCATTTTCCTTCACTGTGAGCAGCTGGGTGGACCAAGTTTTATATATTCTGCCATTGAGAGGCCCTGCTTTGTCCCTGGTCTCCAATTCAGCCTTAAGAGCATCCCTAATTAAATGTAGATTATGTTGCCATCAGGCTGGCAGACAGATGTCTGTTCTCTCATCTTCCTTTGCACACTGTTATGCCTTAATGTAGTTTGCTCAATTTTCCCACTGTGCCTATCCTGGCTACCTCTGTCGAATTTGATTTATCCTCCAGAATTTATTGGGATATTCTTCTTCTTGAAACTTTTTGGAATTGTACCAATGGAAACAAATTTCTGCAATGTTTTTAGCCTGTGTTGTCTGAGTTGCATCTAAGAGTCATGATACACTACTACCCATATTTGGCAGACATCTCTCAGTCCCTTCAGAAGATTAGATTTCTTAAGAGTGTGAATCATATCTTCTGTTCTGTATTGCTCTGATGGTGGTCCCTGTTCCCCTTAAAACATATACCGGTCATGGTGGCTGTCAGTGAATCTGCACCCATACATTGGCAATCTTACTTAATAACTAATAATTTAATGCAGGATGACTCTCTGTAATTTTCTTTTGCAAATACTCTCTCGGCATTTAGTAGTGCTATTAAGGTAGGACTGTAATTTAAGAGGTAAATGCCATTGTTTATTTTCTTTTCAAGTTGTGTTTACATCTACATCATAAGATGGGGGCGTGGCTTAACAAATACAGACTTCCGCTGCTAAGCTTGATAACAAAATTCAGTCTCCAGCACACACAGATGGAAGAAGTGATCCAACGCCATCAGGCTGTCCTCTGACCTAGACAGGTGTTTCAGTGGTGTGAGCATATATGTGCGCATGTCCGTGTACGCAAGTGCGTGCTTGCACACACACACACACACACACACACACGCACACACAGACACACACACACACATGCACACACACACACATACACACACACAAGATAGTAAATAAAGTACTTAAAAAACCTTATATCTCAGTGGTTTATAAAGTTCACACAGATCATAAGGAGCATGGAGAGAACTTTATCCCAAACTCGAACTCCAGAAGGCTACCACTGGAAATCTCTTCATAGTGCTTGACTACTGTGGTGACTATTAGAAGATTATACTGAGTGCTTTAGGTACGGCTCAATGGACTGAGCAAGTTATCTTCAGTTCCTCAACTGCATCAAGGAGAGAGAGATAGAGATAGATAGATAGATAGATAGATAGATAGATAGATAGATAGATAGATAGATAGATAGATAGATAGAGAGATAGATAGAGTATGATGGGTCAGTAAGATGGCTGAGTATGTACAAGTGCTTGCTTCCAACCTTGTCTGAGTTCAATCAGAACTCAGAACTCATGCTATAGAAGGAGAGAACCCACTTCAGCAAGTTGTCCTCTGACATCTCCATGTTTTCTACGACACAAAAAAGCCCATATGTGTGCGTACACATGCAGATAATAAAGCAAACCAGAAAACTATTATTCAAACAAGAACAAGATATAGGCCAAAAGGAATACATCTGTGAAATGTGAAATATTTACTTACCTTTGGATCATCCTGTTCACTTCCCAGTTTTTTTGTCCATGATTTATCACTGCCTGGATGACTTTTTGCTGATGAGTAATTTGGACTGCCATACATCGTATTGAATTCTGACACTATTCTTCCATTATTAGAGGACTCCTTTTGGATGCTATCTTATAAATACTAGCTATCCCTGTCCATGCTTTCTCGATGGTCAAGATTTGCAGATGTCAATGGCACTGGTGTTATGACAACATGAAAAACAATAGCAGAATACCCAGAGGAAAATATAAGTGGAAGGAGTTATTGCCATTCATGGGAGAGGAGTTCTTCCTTTTCAGAGCAAGATATAAGGACTAATTATTAATTCTACTGCTGTTCTCTGGAAAGACTTGGCAGTCAGTCCAACCTCTTTTCATTTGGCTTATCAGAAAGCTGGCTGCGGGATCCATAATCAACCGTTTATGAATGGATTTTGTAGACACAGATAAGTGTGAGCACTTGGAAAGTGGTGGGTCTTGACAGGATCATGAATTTCAACTGAAGTACATGATGAAATGGGTGTTAGTTACTATTGCTTCATCATTATTAAAATAATGGAAAGAATAATTGAGGGAGGAATAAGATTTGTTTTGGCTTAGGAGATCACAAGCATAAATCCATTGTGTTGGGGATGATGTATAGAACAGTGCAGTTAATGTGATGGGGAATCAACAAGCAGAAACACATGAAGAGGCTAGCACAAAATACAGCCTACAGGGGCAAAGCCTTTGGTGATCTACTCTCTCTACTATGCCTAGACATTGTCTTTTACCACTCCCAGAATGTACCACTTTTCAAATTAACAATACATTTAACCATTTGTTAAGTCAGAGCCCTCAACACCTAATTGTCTCCAAGACCTCTCTCACAGATTGAACAGAGCTGGATTTCAACTAATCTCTTCTATGTTTCTAATCCCATCAAATTCACTACTAAAGTTTAACTGTCTCAATATGGGCCTAAGACAGTGGCTGTTAACCTTCTTATTGCCCTTTAATATAGTTCTTCATATGGTGGTAAGCCCCAACTATAAAATTGTTTTCACTGAGGCTTCATAACAGCAATTTTACACTCATTTTGAACCATATTGTAAATATCTGATATGTATGATGGTCTTATGCCACACCTGTGAAGAGGTCATTTGAACCCTCAAAGGAGTCATTACTCACAGGTTGAGAACAGTTGACCTAGGCAATGGTAGCTCTGTGACCAATTAACAAGTGAGCCATTGCTTTACCTCAACAATAAACAGTTATGTTTCAGCACTAATATTGAATATGTATGTCTTCACTACTGGATTCATGGGGACGGTGCTGTTCCCACTGTTTTATAAACAGATGGCCACAAATGAGGATGTTTCTGTCCCTTACCTGTAATTCCTAATTATACAGCATAAATACAAATTTAGCTTTAATTCAATTAAGTGGTAATGAGGTGAGGAAATAATACTTGAGCATATTATCGCAGTTCTGGCTATTAAACAGTAGACGATAATATTTGTGTTCCATTAGCTTCTAAGAGGCATTTTCAAAATCTTTTAATGGCCTCAAAATACTTTGAGAATAACAGCCTATTAAAAACAGAGAAAAGTATTTGGAGGAAAACAAACACATACATAGTCGAGGTTAGGATTAAGCCACGTGTAAAGCTTCAAGACACCAAAGAATTTTACAAGTATGTGTGCATGTATGTGCGCACACTAGCATGTATGTATGTATGTGTGACATTATGTACACATATATGTTGTGGTATATGTGTGCTATATACTTACATGCAAAATAAAAATTAAATATAAAATAAAAAGTTATCCAATAAGTAAACCCTTCAACCTTAGTTTTTATTTTGTGCCTCCAAAACAGAGAACATCTTTGTGGTTGAAACTATCTAAGCTATGTTATTGTGCTGCTATAGTCCTACTAATCTAATACTGGACAAATAACAAAACTAAATTTGACTTATTATCAGAGTCTAATTGAGATTTAAAACCTCATAAACTAGCAGTAACAAAGCCATTTGAAAAATCATAGTTTGGTAGCATTTGTTTGCTGAAGAAAAGGCTGCTGATAGCTGTTCATAATTCACAGTGAATAAATAGCCCCCCATCTTGAATGTGATAGACAGCTATCAGGCTTATAACTTTGCTTCTGCCATTCTCTTCCTGGTGTCCACTGTCTGCTGGTGATGTTTTCCCAAGGATTGTTCCAGATGCCATCAATACTTTTGTGGACCTTGAAACACACCCCCCACTATGAAAGCCCCCAATTGAGCCCCAGCTATCTCCAATTTCATTCCCAGCTCATTGACTTTCTCCCCACTCCACATTTAAATCTTTCCTCAGAATTGCAGGCCACTCTATCCCTCTTTCTCAGAGAACAATCTTTGTCTTCAGCCTGCCCCTCTTCTGAAGGAATAAAAGAATAAGAGAAAACTCCTCCCTGTTACTCCACACTCTGGTAAGACCTCTTCCTAACCTCTATTTTTATATCTTCCTTATTAGTACTTTTCAATCTTTAAAGCATATGCCAGTTTCTAAATGCAGGTCAGCATCACAACATGATTTTAGGGGCTTATACCTCAGTAGATGTTAGAGAATAAGAGCTGACCTTCCAGTGGGTGTTGCCCAAAAGAAAAATAAATGTCTTAAATCCCACCTGAATCTCTGACAAAACATGGCTGACTAGACTTTCCTTTTCATGTGGGTTCCTAGCAATATTGAAGGGAATCTTTCTTGACCCGAGGTCATGATAAATAAGGTGAATCAATATAGACTTTCCTTTTTCTCTTGCTGACTCATCTTAAAGGAAGCTCAGAAACAATCTCCTGGAACTACACAATGTCACCTGTTCCAATCCCCACCATCCTTTTCGGGAGTGTTGCTCCAAGCTCACCTTCCAACATCAATTCTCAACTTTAGGTACAATCAGCAGTCGAGACAGTGAGTGCTATGGCGTGTCACACACTGGAACGTCTCTCTGCTACTCTCATACCCCAGCAGGATTCTGTCACATCTTTGTTAAAAACCTTTGTCCTCTGGCTTACGAAGCTGTACATTTCTCCATGAATGTCTCTAATACTATTTTAAAACCATGTTCTCTCTTCTCTTACTGTGAATTTTACTCTACACTGCTTATTTAAATGCAACTTAATGGCTTTTTTTCTTTTCTTACTTAAAAGAAAAACTGGAACCATCATCTTTCTGCATATAAACTGTATTTTTCTAGCTTTGTTCTTCGATGTGTTTTAAGTGTGTAAATTATATCTTACCCTAATATATTTTACCTGAAATTATTTTGGGGTTTCCTTTTGTACTCATGTATTTTATGTTTCTTTTATTAGTAGAACATAAACTTCTGAAATATTGGGGAAAGTGATTTTCATTCACTTTATTTCTTATGTGTGGGGTAAGGTACACAGCGAGTATAATCCAACGCACATCAGTTGAATTTGTTATATGGTAAGAGAGGAGAGGGATGGGGTGGAGGAGGTACTATGAGAGAGGAAGCAAGAGATCAGAATAGGGAGAGAAGAGAAGAAAAGAGGGAGAGGAAAATGTAAAAGGGAAAGGAAAAAAGGAGGAGGAAGATGAGGGGGATTGTGGAAGAAAGGAGGAAAGAACATGGATAGAGTTTAGAAAAAGTTCATATTGTGTGTGATGATAGATAAGTTTGTGAAGACTGAAAAGATGGTTTCCTGTGAAATCAGATTTAAGACTAAAAGTTTTTACTCCATTGATGACTCAGATAGAATTGCTTGATTAATTTGAGAAAGAGGGCTTTGTTTAATCCACTCTGGAAGACTTAATAGGATATGGAATTGATTCTTCCTGAAGCTAAGTTGTACTTTCTGTCATTTGGCATGATCACTATAGACCTTGGCATAGAGAGAGAGAAATGCCAAGTGTGATCCTGGAGTGTGTGTGTGTGTGTGTGTGTGTGTGTGTGTGTGTGTGTGTGAGAGAGAGAGAGAGAGAGAGAGAGAGAGAGAGAGAGAGAGAGAGAGAGAGAGAAAGAGCGAGCAGAGAGAGCATAGAGAGATCAATCTCAGATAAACTGTTTTACCCCACTGGTGAATAATGTCCAGGCCAATGTTTATGTATAGTTCACTTGCTGTATCTATCCATTATGTCTTAAAATTGTATGTGTGAACATGATGCTTGTTTGCTTCCACCCATATTTCCTTATATTATTTAAATCAATATTGTTTTCTTTTCTATTTTTTAAAAGATGTATGTATGTATGTATGTATGTATGTATGTATGTATGTATTATATATGTGTACACTGTAGCTATCTTCAGACACACTAGAAGAGGGCATCAGATCTCATTACAGATGGTTGTGAGCCACGATATGGTTTCTGGGATTTAAACTCAGGAAGAGCAGTCAGTGCTCATAACCATTGAGCCATCTCTCTAGCTCTCAAAGTTGTTCTTTAAATATATTCTACCACCCCAAGTCAAAGCCATGAATGTAGAATGGGGTGCTATTGTCATACACTGAATCGTAAATGCAGCAGTGTTCTAGAAGTCGTGATAGGGACAGGGAGGTGATAAGGGGGGAGTGGAGAAGAGCAAAAGACTGAGAAATATATATTGCAATTATAGGCAATGTGAATTTATGAATTGTATTCTGCAATTTGCAAGCTAAGCATCTTGGATTCCAGTCACATCATTCAGATTTCAAAGCCTCAGAACCAGGTGGCAGGTGAGGTTAAATTTTCTGTCCCCAGTTGAAGTTCTGGGGTCTACAAAAGAAATGTCACAGGTCAAAAATGCACTGAAAACCTACCATTTCTTAGTAGCATGGTTCTCCTGCGCTCTCTGAGGACTGCTCACCCACACTGGTGAGGAAGGCACTGCTTGCTCAGGCTACCAATGTAAATGTTCACTTTCTCACACGTCATAAAAAATGTTCCAGAAATGGACTATCAGGGCATTCTTTAACTGGTGAAATGTACACAAAGTTACCCAGTAAGACAGCTCCTCTCAGCTTTCTCTCATTCTTTCCTTTCTCTTCATTTGGAGATCCTTGGAAACATCTCCTATAATCTCAAGTTTGTCTTTTCTGCCTTAACCCAATCAGCTCTGTTTAACTATTAGCCTCTCCGTATGTCAAGACAGAAGTAGTATTGTAAATGATCATGGCTGAGTTTACTGTCAGTGGAATAAATCACTATTGACCTTTCTGCTTTCAGGAGTTTAATGAACTTAGGAGTGGAAATTACCCACAACAGCAACAACATAACCTTGGCTTCTGTAACTAAATCCCAGTGCCATTAATGTTCCCTTTTTGACATGGTAGCAATGCACTGCTATTAATCATAGATCAGACCAAAGTAGAAAACCGCTAGAAGAAATGCCACAAGAATTAGTCAAACAAGAAAGTATGAATGAAGCATCTTTCTGGGTAGAAAGATCCAGAGTGGCAGTTACATACACTCCTAGCAGACCAGCAAATAGTGAGTTTGACTATATATTTACCTTTTTGTTGACAGCTTATATACTGTAACTGTTGTAACCATTGATGTATATTAATGATATAATAGCCATTATTCCTACATGAAAAAATGAGAAGCCTAACTATCAATCATTAAAAGAGAGTAGTTAAATAATTAATTTTGCTTCAGTACTTCAGTACTTCAGGGCTGGAAAGATAGCTCAGCAGTTAAGGCTACTTGTTGCTCATATAAAAGATTGGAGTCTAGTGTCCATCATCCATGTCAGGTGACTCCAAAGTAACATAAGCTCCAGGGGATTGCATGGTCTCTTCTGGTCTGAATGGACACTACTCTGCACACACTCACACATGTGCATACAAACATAGGCACATACCTGCAAAAAATAAAAATAAATATCTTAAAATAGTAACAATTCATTCCTCTAACAATACGTGCTAATGATGGTCTATTGCATCCTACCTGGAGGTACATAAATACTTGAGACATCTGCCTTCTAGATTCATGCCAGTCATATGAATTGACGAGACATTTGGACATTACCCATTTTACATTCATTTGGAAAATGGAAGTCCCAGATCCTACAACTAGGAGCCATGCCTTTGAAAGTGAGCTTTCTTAGAAGGTTACTTTAATTTCTTCGGGTCACCTGCGGTGACACAATTTGATCTTATTACACGAATCAGAGTCTAGTTCTTCAATACTGAACTGTCAGGAAAGTAGTGCCCCCTGGTACAACATGGGGATACGATACCACTTTCACTTGGATTTGAAGTTTGCTCTAAAGGTAGGAATTTCAGGATGGGTACTATACTCTAGTCAAAAGCCCATGTCAGGCATTGTCATGAGCCCTAAGTAAAGAAAATGTCATTGTTATTTTGCTAAATGGTTTGAGCTGTCAAAGGGCCTTCTAATTCTTATATTCATACCATGAAGAGAAGCTGTTCTAAAACTTAGACAAGCTTCTTTTAACAGAGTATACAGCTGGATAAAGTATTGAGAAAAATGAGACTATGATATTGAGCACTCTAAATGAGATATGTATATCCACCTCCCTAATCCTGGTACACACAGGCATGTATACACACACACACACACACACACACACACACACACACACACACATACACACACACACACACACGGCTCAGAAAATATCTCTTAAGAGATGGTGAGGGAGAAGAATATAAATACTGGAGGGTGTTAGGTCTCAAACCTGGACAAATGTATAGATGGGGTACCTATTAACACATCAAAGTGGACTCTGCCTGCCAGTCTCCCTCAGGTTCTTCATTTCCAGAATCATCCTTGCTTGCATATGCTGTTTCCTATCCCAAACTCTTCAGCCCAGGGCTGGGCCCCTTTCCCTAGCTGCTTTGCCCTATACAACTCAGCCAATTTTTTTTGTATGCTAATCTCCTGGTCTCCTGGATCACTGCTGGCCTCTTGGTTTCTAGTTTCCCCCTCTCCTTTCCTCCCTTCTCTAAACATGGCCTGACTCAGTTTTCCAGTCATGTTCACTCTAAACTCTTCCAGATGCGTCTGCTCAAACCTGTATCTATAATAAAGACCTCAATCCCTTTGAGCAAATATGCTCCTCTTATTTCTTTTGTATTACTTAGTTGAGAAGAATGATGTTAATTCTGTCTTCAGGACATGACTAGATTATCACACTTATGAACGCACAGAAGCTGCAATTACCTGTTCAAGACGTGAGCAAGAGAAAACCATCAAAAATCCCTATACAAATGGAGTAGGCCATCTCTGGTCATGAGTCTTTTTGAGAAGCTATGGACAGTTGGTAGATTTTGAGGCCAGGAGAATGACTCTTTTGAGGATGCTACCATGTTTAGAATTCTCATACTCCAGTGGATAGCTCTGTTCTTTTGTATGAACACGTATGTTGGCACTTGCTGGATGTAAGGGGTAATTTTAAAAACCTGATGTGAAATTGGAAGGGAAACATGTTATAGGTTTTATGAGAGAAATTAGAAGTAATTATCATCATATTTAATGGTACCTACATATGAACTTCTCAATAATAATGGAAATATTTAAAAATCTAGGTCTTGAGGTCAGATATTCCTGGCTTTAACTCCTGTAACGCAGTTGTGCTTAGAAGGATCCCAGCTATTTTTGTGACAATTTTGGCACCACAGAGGGATGATACTAATAGTATCAACCTCCCAGTACTCTGGTGAGCACTTTACAGTTTACCATATGTAAGTCGTTTAGCATAATGCATGGCAGATGGCAAACATTCCATAAATGTTAGCTATCTTTATAACAAATGGATGAATTGATGAATTAATAATTCTGGCAAGAATGGTGGCATTTTAACACAGCTCTAGACTGTGGGACATTTTGAGATAGTTTGAAGTGTTGAGTTGAGGTGCGTTCAATGAAGCATATTCAGACGCTCCTTGGGGTGAATCTCCCAGCTGCAAAACCTAAAGTCCAAGTAAGATCCAAGCTGTGACTGTGGAGAGGTGACAGTGACATTGGCAATGAGTATTAACACGCACACCTGCTCTCACAAAGTGCTTCAGTTCCAAGTGCAGAGGTGGAAATCGCTGGTTTTTGAAGCTGAAACACAAAAGGGAACTTATTTCTATGTTCTGCCAGTTTCTGGGTTATCCTCTCAAGAAAAGAAGTGATTTCTGTAATCCAAAGCAGAGGCAGGCTACAGCTGCTTGGTGAGGTGAGACAAGATGGCCGCTCATTTAGAGCCTTGGTTTTCAGAAATGTGCGGGCTCTGAAATAGAGCTAGGAGCAGTAAGGTAATTTCAGTAAGGACCACTGCAAACAAAAATATCTCACTTTTGTAAAGGGGGATGGACTCTGCAGAGTTCCATGGACAACGTCATCACGACAGGCAACTTTTAGTTTTATTTAGCAACGCTGTGCACCTACCGTGAAGCTGGTCATCTCCAAGTGTTCTCGTAAATCACAGAAGTTGTATGATTTCTGATCTTAATATACTCACAGGCTAGAGGTAAACAAAGTAATCCAAGTATCCACACATGGAATAACTGCCTTAAACAAGTGCCAATTTGTGCCAGGAGAGAAAGAAAACAGGAATCCAATGTCCATAATTGACAGGGGAATTTTAAAATTCTACCTCAGTAGCTGATAGTCTAAGGCATGACTTATTTCACAACCTGGCCTTGAGTCTAGAAATGGGCAGAATTCAAATTACAGAGTGATAACACAGACACTAAGATTCAAGTGTTCATGCAATTTCAACCTAGAAGTTCTTTTTCTATGAATTTTCATTATACCATATGCACACAAAACACAGAAAGTGCTTTTTGTCTAGAAAGAGCTTCAGTCCAGTGCTTTATGTGTTAATAAAGCTGAAAAATACATACTAATAAATACACATTTATTACTGAGTTATATAGCACATTCGCATGACATACTGTGTAATACTTATAGATGGTGAATGAAAACTAATGGTATCAGATAATATTCAATGCATTATGAAATACTAAGTTCTGTTAAAACAGCAATTGTAATATGCTGAATGTCTATATCCCAATATTCATATTTTAAGTAATAGTTTCCATTGTGGGTTTCCTGTTACTAATCTAAATGATTAGATTCTAGAGGCTGAACCCTTTTAATAAATTAGTGTTGTTATAAATGCCATCCGAAACAGCTTTCTTGTTCATTTTGTCATGTGAGGTGAAGACAAGACACATGTGAATGAAGAAACAGGCTTCTACCACACATTGAGGGTCAATGCTTTGATCTTCAGCTTCTTAAGCCTGTGAGCAATGTTTTTTTTTCTCTTTGTCACTGCCCAATCTATTGCCCTTTGATATACATTGCAACCCAAGGCTTTAAGATATCAATGTAAAAAAATATTGCATGTCTTCTAGAATTAAATGTATCATAAATGTGAACTATTTGCTTCTACATATAGTGTATATTATAACAATAGTGACTGTACACTCTTAAGCAAAAGAAATACTTGGAGCATGGGCTGTGCAGTTGTCATATTTTAGCTGAGTTTTGAATGGTACATAGGACCAAAACTGAGTAGTTAGTCACCATCCACAGTACCAAGTTCCAAAACATCCATTGTCATTAATAATATGGCTCAAGAATTATGGAAAAGTAAGTTTGAGCCTGCTCAGCTATGTCCTCTTGTATAATTTGGGCAATTACTTGAGTTCTCCCTTTCAAGATGCAATTATATTTATTTTAAATACTCTGTGTGGTGATTAAATATTGGCACTTATAAAGTTGCTCACACAGCTTCTAGAGCAAGTAATAGCCAGCTCTTGATATTATTACTAAAATGCAGAGTATAGCACTTTGGAACCTAGGACACAACTACATTTTTTTAATTTCTAGGTCTGTGACCTTTGTACACTCACTTAACCTCAGTTTCTTTGTCTTTAAAATGAGATGGTGAATAAAATCCACTTCATGTCTTTGCTCAAGTAGGAGATGAGAAAAGAAATGAAAATCTACTGAGTATGAATAGTGACACAGAGGTTCTGTTAGTGGAGCCTGGATATTGATATTCCGAAGTGACTTTGTAGGATTTATAAGGCAGCAGAGTTTGGGAAGTCTGACAACTTCATATACACTGTTTACAAGAGAACTCATAACCCAATGGGTGTGTACGGTGTCCAGGACTATAGCTGACCAGCAAAGCTAACACTTCCTCCTCAGGCAACCATAATGTCTCAGTAATTAGCACATAATTATAATTAGCCATGGTGTTTTATCCTCTGTGGTGTTTAGGCAACCATTGTACTCCCAAGGTGCTAATAACACTTCTACAGAAAAGGCAATGGGGGAATCTTAAGGAATCCTTATAGTCCCAGAACCTGCACCACATCCTACAAGATCCTTGGTGAAGTTTCCTTCTGTACTAGGATGAATTGTACATGGCACATAAAACTGTTTGTTCATTTCCTTGGTTTGATACATATTTCTGATTTCTAGATAGTTCTTCCTATTTAGAATCAGAATCACAGCTCTGTTTTGTTGCTTTGACTATACCATCTCCTTATGAAATGACCCTGCAGATGAAGCACCTTTCAGTCCCATTTCTGCCTAAAAAGTCCTTTTCCCATGATTTCCCATAAGTTAAAATTCTTTTTCTGCTCTTATTTATGCCCTTTGTTGCCCAGGAATGGGGGTAACCAATGGTTAAGTCTTGAAGGGACTGCCTGGTCTTTCAGTGTTGGTTCTGATTCTTCGTGTTCTACTTAGTCCCAAATATTGGTAACTGGGAATATCACACTGCTTACCGTGGTGGCAAAACAGAAGATGAATTAGACAGTTCACTCAAAGTCCCCAGAGTGGCTCATGGTACCTGGTGCCAGCATGGGTAGCTATGGTGGATGACGATGTAAACCTAGTGGAGGAACAAGTGGGACAGAGAGCGAAGAGGCTTCTGTGACCCCTTGTAGAGTCCTGATCTACTACTCTTGACTGTATATAATTTGAGATGGCTTCTGGCACATGGTATATGATCTCAGATGGCTCCCAGCACACACATGAGACAATACAAAGGACATGAGGACAGGGTGGTGGCTGGTTCCTCTCTCATCAAGGAAATTTCCCTGGGTGACTGGTCCATACCCGATAGGCTCATGGGAACATGAATCAGATTCAGTTAAAGAACATATGTGGCACCCTGATTTGCCCTTGAATACATAAAGATACCCTAATTGGCTGAAAAACTGTATATATGCTTATATACTAAACAATAAACTTAGATCTGCACCCCAATGCTGGTCTCTGGAGTCGGAATCCCAGGAATCTCCATGGATTCTACCTCGACTTTTCTCCAATTTCCCAGTCCCTGTTCCCACATGTAGCTGCCATTTTTACTACTCATCGGCCTCTACTGTTTTCTGGGCATAGCCAGGGAAGGAGGAGTCAATTTCTCATGTCGAAGGCATTCATTCCATAAGAAATCAAGTGTAGAAGTATATGGACAGTGACAAATCAGATGCCACACTTCTCCCAAGTGTGGAGTGGGAAGGCACACTTCAGTAGATAAAGACTTGTCTTCTTCCAAAGAACACTTCACTGGAACTGTGTTTAGGATAAATGCATTTTCGTGCACCCCCTTCTTACTCTTGCACATGGCAGTTCACATTCAGAAGGGCCAGGGGTTTTCTGCTGGTTAATTTTCCTTCCAATGCTCGCTCACTAGGTAACTGGGAATATCATACTTCTTACTCTAGTGTAAGAATTAGGGTAAGCCCAGTATAAAGATCCACAGGGAGAGAGCAGCAATCTGGGATAGCATGAAGATCAAAGATTATAAATATATGTGGAGGGTTGCTCGACAATGACCTGCTGTTTTCTAATACTTACAAAATTGTCATTTCCAAGGAAACAGGTGTTTGATCCCAGCAAGGTAGAGGGAGGATACTAGCCCACACACTTTTGTGTTGCCGGCTACTGTGTTTATTTCTCACTAGGGTGTCCTTAGCCAGTGAAGTACTGGCCTTGAGCCACCCATGCTGCCTACTAAGATGCTAGAACATTCAGGCGGAAGGCCTTCATGGCATTCAGGGGTGTGCCATCGGAGGTGGATCTGAGGGTAGAAAAAGAACAAGATGCCAAGAAAAGATAGGATAATATCTTGGTACTGAGGTGTCAGTTTCAGTGGCTGCTTGTGGGATTTTGGATGAAGTCTAGTTGAAAGAGACTCTCCCTGCTTGAGACCATTGAGTCAAGGTTCTCAGCAGTGGGGTTAGGGGTAGTGTAGTTGCTTAGATTAACTGTGAGCTCCCCCCAGTTCCTATATAGGTCATGGAGAAATGAAAGATGGGGTACACACCTCTCCTTATGTTGTGTTAATTTATTCCATGATAGTGTAATTGAAAGCTGATTATCCCAGATCTCAGTCCTTAACATCACATTTTTCCTATGCAACTCAGTCTGTTTTCTGAACCATTTATCCCCAAATTTCTTCAGGAACAAAAATAGGAATAGTACTATAAAATCATTCACTATGATTATACTTGAAACAATGTCTGGTGGGTGATCATAATAATTGTTATTCTTAATATTTCAAGGTTTATATTAGGTGGTGGTGGTGCTGGTGCTGGTGGGGGTGGTAGTGGTGGCATGTGTGTGTGTGTGTATGTGTGTGTGTGTGTGTGTGTGCATGTCTGTGCGTATGTATATCTAGGTATGCAGGGGCTAAAAGTAGCAGATTTCTGAATCTCACAGCTCTTAACTGATGAGTCATCTCTCTAGCCTCCTCCCCATCCCCTGTCCAGTTTGTTTGTTTGTTTGTTTGTTTGTTTGAAATGAGATTGTTCTATCTATACTGTGCTAATATCAAATTCACTATGCTGTCTCGGTTGGCCTTTAAGTCATAGAATTAGCTTCCTCACCGCTGGGGTTATAGGCATTCATTACCATGTTTAACTTAGTGAGGATTTTAAGTATCAACCAAAAGACTCATGTGATAAAAACTTGGTCCCTGCTGTGGATCTGTTTGGAGGAGGTAGTCTTAAAAACCGATATTTATTTATATTTGCTGTGCGTGTCAGTGTATGTCTGCATGAATGTATGCCATATGTGTGCAGGTGCCTCTGAAGGCCAGAGAGTATGTGGGGATTCCCTAGAACTGAAGTTACAGGCAGCTGTGACTCACTTGATATGAGTGCTGAAAAGTAAATTTGGATTCTCTACAAGAACAGCAAGTACTCATAACTCCTAGGCTATCTTACCAGCCCTAGTGGTCAGAGTTCTAAGCCCAGTGGGAGGCATGCTTTTCTCTCTTCTCTGGGCAAGAGGTAAATTTTGACCCACTCTGCAGGAGTTCCTGGGATGAAGGCTGGGCTTGGTTCCACAATCATGGCTTCAATGCAGTTCATGCGTGGACCCTTCTAGTGTTGATTAGTTCCAAAACTCATTCAATCTTCTGTGTCGAATTATCTCTAATTCTGTTTGGAATCACCCTCTAGTCTCTTAGATGTAAGCATAAAGATTGTTATACAGAATAAAACGCACATACGATGGATGAGAAGTGGAGTAAACAAATTTGCAGAAAGTGCTCTAAAAATATAAGCAATTAACAGACCTTTCTCTACAAGCACCGTGGATTCTTTGATATCTTTCCAGTGTTTATATATCATAAATGGCTAGTGAGACAAATGCTGACTCCTGTTGTTCAGGCCACTTTTTTAGGAATGTTTTTCTCTGCAGGGTGCTGGGCTCTCCCACATCAATTGTCAATCAAAACATTGAGCCACAGGCACACCCACAGGTCAAACTGATGAAGGCAATTCCTCAATTTAGCTTCCTTCTTCAGAGGGGATACTAATTTGTGTCAAGGTGACAACTAATGCTAACTAGCATAGCATACCCATTCTCCAGATTTATGTCTTTATAACTTCCACATTGGTACCTAGATCTTGAGGGCATGATGTCAACGAACTCCATAGCTTTGCCCAACCAATGAAACTTTTTTTTTTTAATTTCACTCTCTTCACATGGAGAAATCATGCTGCCCATAGATGATCACTCCTCCATTTGGCCTCTCTTGTTAGGTATGGTGGCCCATATTTGAGAAAAGAAAAGGGAATCTGTCAGGAGGTATAGAACATGAGCTCTTGCCTTCAGCATTTCTGCTTATTTCAGTGAGACTTACCTAAGCAGTTAGAGAACACAAGAACTAACATGTATGGATCCCACTCCATCACCCAGGTCTATCCTTGGGCTGCTTCTGGATACCATAAACTTTATAAGGACAGGGGCCTCTTTCTCCTGACCAACAAGGAACCTACAGCAACTACAGCCACATCACACAGGGCAAGTGTTCAGTGCAATACATTGAATCTCCTTTGTCTCTGTACTTCCTTTCCATTCTAACTTCCATTCCTCTTGGTAACTTCCGTGTTAAGTTAAACGCGACTCACTGACATTTAGTTTCCTGTGCTAGCTTACATTCCTACTTTTCTAGACCCACATTTAGGCAATCTTTCTCACATTAATGTTTCTTCCCTAGTGATTGCATTATCTAAATATCTAATGAATTGTAATTAATTATTTCACTTGGGAGATATCATATCAAATGACAGCTGTTGACATCTGAGCAGAATATAAGAAATATAGAAACCAGGAAGACACAGGGTCTCTTATTCAAAGGAGCCCAGAGTCTGACTGGCTGTGATTATTCCTATAAAGCAAAGCAGGGCATTCTCAGCCTGACCTATGTCTCCTGGCAGTTCTTGTGCTTCTGGTTAAGTTTCAGAAGCATGAATCATACGAGTTTCCAAGAAACAGCAGGGATGGCTGCTGCGAATGACTTCCTGTATGAGACAAGAAAAGGATATTTCTTGATATATTTCAAATGGTGAGGAGAGAAATGAACATGATAGTTATGAATGTGGAGGCCACTTCTAAGAAATGAAAAACTGAAGCGTAAAACCAGAACACCTTTCACAACGTTAGAATTGACTCTGCATGCACACTGCAGAAGAGGACAGCAATGTGGAAGTGAGAGCAGATCCCTTTAAATATGCATTATGGGATCACCCATGTCAAGGCTCAAGATTTTTCCAAACTCTTCTATCTGTATGCTCACAAATTCCATCATTTGAGGGTCTATTCTATCTTTGCATATGAATGCACATACATGTTTCACTCCAGAATGCATGCAATATTTTCCCTATTACTGTGACTAAACACTTGGAAAGAAACAACTCAAGGGAGAAAGGGGTTGTTTTGGATCATAGTCTAAGGATAGAATCCCTCCTGGTAGAGAAGGCATGACGAAAGCAGTCACTTTGTGTCTTGAGTGAGGGAGCAGAGAGATAAGCTGAGAATTAATTCAGCTCATATAAGATTTTTATCCTTTGTATTATGTCTGAAACCACAACCCATGGCATAGCATGGACCACATTCAAAGTAGGTCTTCTCTCCTTGTCTAAACTGCAAAAAACCCTCATGTATACCGCACAGTGTGCCTCTCAGGAAACCCTAGGTCTAGTTCAGTGGACATTGCAGATTAAAAAGCATCCCATGGTTTTTTGATTTTATATTTATCACATAACAGAAGGAAATGGAGGCTCAGAATCCAAAAGCGTGGGGCACCTGCTTTCCTTAACATGTGTTAGAATCCCTCACTCATGAGGCTAACACAGTGGGCAATGCCCAGCAACTCAGCACAGGTGACAAAATAAGCTATTGGAGAAGTAAGAATTGGGCAAGATGATCCCATCTAAAATCACTAGGTGCAAAATAAAATCACCAGAGGAAAGGATCTTAGTCTCTGACACTCTGTCTCTCTTTGTTTCTCTCTGTCTCTATCTGTCTGTCTCTCACCCCTCCTTTGTGTGTATGTATACATGAACATGTGAAAACAGAGATAACATAAAGTTATACTCTATAATTTAAGTTTTGTGCACAAATCAAAACTAAATCCCTGTGGTGGACTGGGAAGTGCGTTGGACATCTACTTCTCTTTCCTCCCTCATTTATCTACTAAGACTACAAGTTCCTTGAGAGCAATGAACGTAATACTGGGAATTTCTACCCTGGCTTCAGCATTCTCGTGTGGGTCTCTGACATACACCTAGCTATATAGCACTACGGATTAGTAGATGTTGTAACTTTTGATATTCCTTACTTTCCCAGCCTCATCCATGCTGTATTGTACTCCCAGAGTATTTCCTGTATCAGGTTCATCTGATGTTAACCCCAGTTATCCTCTCCTCTTCTGTTGCACTTGCCTCTATCTGCTTCAGTTTCCACGTGACATATCTAGACTGGACTCTCCCTTATATACTCCAGCAGGGTGCTTAAGAACTTATCTCACAGGAGACTACATGCACTTTTTATATCATGGAGAGAAGCATATTCATATGTCTACTATGATGCTGACCCCAGGCAAACACTCTATAAAACTTTTGTTGAATTGATGGATATGAAATCAGGATTCTTGCTTTCTTAGCCCTCATAGTTTTCAATGAATTCAACTCTTTATGTGTCCTTACCCTCATCTGTATGCTTTGTACCATGATTCATTGTAGTCAAAACTCCAAGACACAATCACAGGAAGACTGATATTACTTCCAGCTATGGCCATTTCACCCTTCCAGCCTTCTCTAAATGTCTGGATCCTTCCTCAGCTCCATCTCTAAAGCCAACTTGACCCAAAGAAGACTTCAAAGCTCCTTCGTGTGCTTTTCTACATGTATTAGGCTGACTATGTCTTCGTTACACCATTTATCTCTTTTTACCTTGAGGGAAAGACAAAGATTTGCTTTCCCTCTTATCCCCAGGTAGAGATCAGACTCTGAACAGTAGGGAACGATTGTGTCAGAGCCAGAAGTCATTTTCAAGTTCTAAGCATCTGACTGCACATTCAGAGAAAAAGGGGGCCCTAAGCAGTTTTCTTTCCTGTCAGAACACAAGGCTTTAGTTAGGTTCAATGGGAGGGAATAAATGGAAAATAATAGAAAATATCAAAAATTGTGATAGTTTATGTCCAGGAGCTGCTTTTAGAAGCTTTCTAGTAGTTTGGCATATGCTTTATTGGTAAGAGTAGATCATAGTACAGGGAGAATGAATGCCTTTTCCCTTATTCCTTCCCCTCCACATGACAAGAACTTCTTATATTTGTATATTCTTATTTTATTTTGAATGGATTTATTTGGATTGATTTTTATTTGTATTTTGGAACTTCATAGGAACCCAGAATATGCAAGATAAAATTTATTTGGAAAGGCAACCTCTGAGGCTCAAAGAAAGTGTGCACTATAGTGTTGCCCATGAGCTCAAGGTAGTGCAACTCTGATCTATACTATTGCTCACTGCCCTTTATCAAACCCCTTTCATGTCCCCTAAGGACTGTATGCTATATGAGCTCTTGACATGTATACTATCATGGGCTATCTGTCATATTTCCAAAATTGGGCAACATTAAATACTTGATGGGAGGAAAAGAACACAAAGTTTGTTGGGGATGGAAAGAGCTGGGTGGGTTTGGGAGGAGAAAAGGGTGAATATGATCGAAATGTATGTATGCCATTCTTAAAGGACTAATAACATGGAGAAGAGGATGGCCTTGTTGGGCACCAATGGAATGAGAAGTCCTTGGTCCTGCCAAGGCTGGAACGCCCAGCATAGAGCAATGTTGGGCGGGGGGATGGATGGGGAGGGGAACACCCTTATAGAAGAAAGGAAGGGGGATGGAATAGGGGGCTTATCTCCAGGAAACCAGGAAAGGGAATAACATTTGAAATGTAAATATAAACTATTCAATAAAAGAAAAAGAAAGAACTAATAACAATGAGAAAAAGAAGACAAAAGAAGAGCTAGTTGTGGTGTACTTTGAAAAAATGTTACTTTTAACATGCAAGTTTTCTTTCTCTGAACTCTGAAGTAGAGTTTATGGGAGTTATAACTATGAGTTATCACAGTTAAGAATGCCCATTGTTTCACATTGTCTTCAAACTGTCATAGACATTGCAATATCTGCAGTTTGATTTTCCTACATGACTTCTTACTACTGAATTCTCAAAATATTTTAAAGCTCACTTGTGGCATGCTTTCTGCATGTTCAGGAACAAATATTAAATATAAAAGGATAAGGTGCATTATTGAACTTGTTAATGGTAGCAACACTTGCGAAGTACTTTCAGTGTGACAGACACAGGTTAACAGTCTTACAAGGTTTGTGCTAAGTGGTTTTACTATTATTTACACTTTATAGATAAGGATTCTGAAACATAAAGGTGAAAAATAATGTTTCCTGTATCATATGACAAGGGAAGATAAGGCCAAGCCTCAGTCTCTGCAAGTCCAGGCTAGTCATCTGTTAAGTCCTTCTAGATGATGAAGAAGAAGATGATGATGGTGGTGGTGGTGGTGGTGGTGGTGGTGGTGGTGGTGGTGGTGGTGGTGGTGATGATGTGAATATCCTTAATACACTGGACTTGTTTGGAGCTGGAGAATAACTAATTCCTGAGAGATTAATACAAACCATCAGAACAAATACAAGGAGAACCACAGACCACAGGTGAGACCTAAGGATGGGGTACATAGGGTGCAAAGAAAGAAGTGATAGTAAGGAACAAACCAGAAGGGCTCCCAGGGCCAAAATATATCATTTTATTTTATTGGATATTTTCTTTATTTACTTTTCAAATGTTATCCCCTTTCCCGGTTTTCACTCCAGAAACCTGTCATCCCCTCCCCTAACCCCTTGCCTCCATGAGGATGCTCCACCACCCATAAACCGATTCCCTCCATCCTCCCCACCCTGGCATTCCTTTACACTAGCCTTCACAGGACCAGGAGCCTCTCCCCCAACTGATGCCCAAGAAGGCCCATCCTCAACTACATATGCTGCTGGAGCCACGGGTCACTCCATGTGTACTATTTGGTTGGTGGTTTAGTCCATGGAAGCTATAGCTTGTTTGTTTGGTCCATATTGTTATTGTTCCTCTGAGGTTGTGAACCCCCCTCAGCTACCTCAGTCCTTTCTCTAACTCCTCCATTGGGGACCCTTTTCTCAGTCCAGCGATGAGCTGCAATCAATGAGCTGTCTCTGTGTTTGTCAGGCTCTGGAAGAGACTCTCATGAGACAGCTATTTCAGGCTCCTGCCAGCATGCTTCTTGGCATCCCCACTAGTTACTGGGTATGGTAACTGCATTGGGGATGGATCCCCATGTGTGGCAGTCTCTGGATGGACTTTCCGTGAGTCTCTGTCCACATTTAGTTTCCATAATTCCTCCTGGGAGTATTTTTCCCCTTTCTAAGAAGTACCGAAGTATCCACACTTATGTCTTTCTTCTTCTAGAACTTCAGATGGTCTGTACAATGTATCTTTGGTATGCTCAGATTTTGGGCTAATATCCACTCATCAGTGCAAACATATCATGTGTCTTCTTTTATGATTGGTTTACCTTAATCAGGACGATATTTTCAAGTTTATTCATTTGCCTAAGTATTACAAATCACTGTTTTTAATAGCTGAGTATTACTCCATTTTATAAATGCACCACATTTTCTGTATCCATTCCTCTATTGAAGGACATCTGGGTTCTTTTCTTATTCTGGCTATTATAAATAAGGCTGCTATGAGTATAGTGGAGCATGTGTCTTTGTTATATGTTGGAGCATATTTTGGGTATATGCCAAGGAGTGGTATAGCTGGGTTCTCAGGTAGTACTATGTTCACTTTTCTCAGGAACTTCCAGACTGATCTCCAGAGTGGTTGTACCAGCTTGCAATCCCACCAACAATGGAGGAGTGTTCCTCTTTCTCCACATCCTTGCTAGCATCTGTTGTCACCTCACATTTTGAACTTAGCCATTCTGACTGGTGGGAGGTGGAATCTCAGGGTTGTTTTGATTTGCATTTCCCTGATGACTGAGGATGTGGAACATTTCTTTAGGTGCTACTCAGCTATTTGACATTCCTCAGCTGAGAATTCTTTGTTTAGCTCTGTACCCCATGTTTAAATAGGGTTATTTGGCACTCTGGAGTCTCCCTTCTTGAGTTCTTTGTATATATTGGATATTAGCACTTTATCGGATACAGGATTGGTAAAGGTCTTTTCCCAATCTGTTGGTTGTTATGTTGTCCTAATGACCTTTGCCCAGAAGCTTTGCAATTTTGCGAGGTCCCGTTTGTCAATTCTTGATCTTAGATCATAAGCCATTGGTGTTCTGTTCAGTAAAATTTCCCCAGTGCCCATGTATTTGAGGCTCTTCCCCACTTATTTTTCTAAGAGTGTGAGTGTATTGGTTTTATGTGGAGGTCCTTGATCCACTTGAGCTTGTGCTTTGTACAAGGAGATAAGAATGGATCCGTTTGCATTTTTCAACATGCTGATGTCCATTTGAACCAGCAATATTTGTTGAAAATGCTCTTGTTTCCACAATGGTTTTAGCTCCTTTGACAAAGATCACGTGCACCTAGGTGTGTGGGTTCATTTCAGGGTCTTCAATTCTATTCCACTGATCTACCTGCCTGTCTCTGTACCAATACCATACAGTTTTTTTATCACTATTGATCTGTAATACAGCTTAAGATGAGGGATGGTGATTCTCCCAGAAGTTCTTTTTATTGTAGTTTTCACAATCCTGGGTGTTTTGTTATTCCAAAAGAACTTGCAAATTGCTCCTTCTAACTCTATGAAGAATTGAGTTGGAATTTTGATGGGGATTGCATTGAATCTGTAGATTGCTTTTGGAATGTTGGCCATTTTTACAATATAAATCATGCCAAACCATGAGCATGGGAGACCTTTCCATCTTCTGAGATCTTCAATTTCTTTCTTCAAACAGTTGAAGTTCTTGTGATAGAGATCTTTCACTTGCTTGGTTAGAGTACCAATGAGTTATTTTATGTTATTTGTGACTATTGTGAAGGGTGTCAATTCCCTAATTTCTTTCTCAGCCTGTTTATCCTTTGAGTAGAGGAAGACTATTGATTTGTTTGAGTTAATTTTATACCCAGCCACTTTGCTACAGTTGTTTATCAGGTTTAGTAGTTCTCCGGTGGAACTTTTTGGGTCACTTAAGTATACTATCATGTCATCTGCAAATAGTGATAGATTGACTTCTCCTTTCCAATTTGTATCTTTTTGACCTCCTTTTATTGCCTGATTGCTCTGGCTAGGACTTGTGCTACTATATTGAATAGGTAGAGAGAGAGAGTGGAGAGACTTGTCTAGTCCCTGATTTTAGTGGGATTGCTTCAAGTTTCTCTCCATTATTTTGATTTTGGCTACTGGATTGCTATGTATTGCTTTTACTATGTTTGGGTATGGGCCCTCAATTCCTTAACTTTCCAAGACTTTAATCATAAAGGGGTGCAGAATTTTGTCAAATGCTTTCTCAGCATCTAATGAAATGATCATGTGGTTTTTTTCTTTGAGTTTGTTCATAAAGTGGATTACGTTGATAGATTTCCACATATTGAACCATCCCTGCATCTCTGGGATGAAGCCTACTGGATCACAATGGATGATCGTTTTGATGTGGTCCTGGATTCGGTTTATAAGATTTTTTGTGTTAATATTCATAACGGAAATTGGTCTGAAATTCTCTTACTTAGTGGGGTCTTTGACATAATTATGCTTATTCCTAAACCAGACAAAGACCCCACTAAGTAAGAGAATTTCAGACCAATTTCTGAGATGCAGGCATTTGTGTTCTCTTAGTGTCTCTATGACATCTGCCCTGGATCTTCTCGCTTTCATAGACTCTGTTGAGAAGTCTGGTGTAATTCTTTAGAGTCTGCCTTTATAATTTACTTGTCCTTTTTCCATTAAGATCAAGGTAAGGATTGAAACTTTTCCTCCAGGCAACAGGAAGTCATTTAAAGAGCTCTAAGAACAGTAGTTGTAATTGTAATTTCTTATCAGCCTCAGTTCTCCAGCCAAAACGATATCTTTTCCAGTGTTGGAGACCAGCAGATGCTTCTGAGGAGTTTAGGAGTTGCCTGCATATAGGTCAGAAGCCTTGGATGGTGTAGATCTTGTTTGTCTGTATCGTGTATACAAAGAGATGAATCTTGTTCCACTATGAATCTGTAGTATCCAGCTTGGAGGAGCAGGTTGGTGGCTGGTGAGATCATGTTCACAAATTCTCTTTCTCCCAGCAAGAACACTAGGCTGGAGCAAGCTCTTATTGTAGATAAAGGAGATGTGTGATTTTACCATGGGTTTATGAGTGCTACTGGACTCAAGAACCACAAAAACCAAGATAATCTATGTGTGGAAGATCTAGAAAGTCATATTATAAATTCACTGCTCATAAACAACATCTCAGGACCTGAATAGAAAGGATAGGAAGTTCTTGGGAGAGGGTAGGTAGATACTTAGTTGTTATGGTTACAGAATACAACTATACAACCAGAAAAAGCTTTTTGCTTTGTTGTTTCTGTTGTTGTTGTTGTTTTTCCTTTGTTTTTAGTTTTTCTCTGTTCCAAAATCTATAGAGCAGAGAGGACAGATCACTACTGAACTAATCTCTCCTGCTTGGCTGTTATCACTTCCCCTTTACTACCTTCTTCATGAAGCCTTCTCTGATAGTCTCTCACATCCAATCTCCCTACAACTCTACTTTTTGATTTCAAAGGAATATTCCCTTATTCATTTTCACCCATTCATTAAGCTATTTGTCACTGATTGGTTCTTTGTCATTCTTTAAAAGATAATATTTCTGTGTGTGAGTGTTTCATCTGCATTTATGTATATGTATCACTTGTATGCCTTGTGCATTCAGAGACGAGAAGAGGATGTCAAAGCAGCTGGAACTGGAGTTACTGATAGTTGTGTGAGAATCAAAGCCGTGTTATCTTCAAGAATAACAAGTGTCCTTAATTGCTGAGTTGTCTTTCCAGCACCTGCTTTGTGTGTTTCTTTAGTACATTTTGCAATTTCAACACTATTATATTGCTACAATGTTAGCAATAAGCAACACAAAATAGTTCACCAACCTTACCAGTTCCCTTTTGTGTGAGCATTATGGTGTATTGTATGGACAGTAAACATAGCATGTCTATGTACATAAACAATGCAGTGGGGCACCTATCATTGGGAACCTTTTTGCCTAACTCTTTAATATTACTATTCAATTTCTTCATCTTCCCCACGTAGGTTTGTTTGTATGGATTAATAACTTGAGATTAATTATCACTGAATACTTTTTGAAGTTAAGTCAGATACTTGAAGAAACAAGGGGGGAAAATATAATTTAGCGATAGTGGTCTGGAAAGAATTGGCCAGGCAACAAGTGGTCATGTGTATAGACATCTCAGGATTTTATGAGTTGGTCATTGTTAGTATAGTGTACTGGATGGATAATTGGTATACTGTGAAACACTCTTTAGTGAATAGAATGACCCAAACATGCAGAGAAAGCCATCTGGTCATAAATTTGTGCGTTACAAACTAGTGTGCAATCATCAGATGCTCTTTCATAGGCCAGTTCCTTGGACTCATTTGAACTGTTAGTGAAAAGCAAGTTCTACTATTCTTGTAGTACCAATTCTGGAATTTTGGTGTCTTTAGAAAACATAGAAATATTTTAAGAATATGTTTTTGTGTTAATCCCAGGTGTGGAATATGGGGCTGCTATGTAGCTGCTGACTGTGATTCGCCTCATTCTCTATTAGAGATATGGTTTTGCCAGCTGCAGATAGTTTCTGCAAGGGCCACAAGGGGCAGGGTTGGTGGTTATTGGACATTTATGATGATGGTGGTACTTTGTTAATAGTCATGTTCAAAAAAGAAACAAGAATAAATAAATTTTATTCAGATATCTTTGACTTTTTCTTTTCTCCTGTATCCTTTTTCTGTCTAGTGATAGGGGTGAAACTGGGAGGATAAAGAGTAGAAAAAAGAACCCAGAAAAATAGTAAAGTCAAGCTACATATTTCTATCCATTTGTGTAGTTTATATGCACCAGTGTCGTCGTACATCAGGAAGGCTCTTCGGCTTCTTATCTTAGATACCTCAATTGTGAAATAGATGTCATAGTACTAGTTAAAGATTTTACACAAGATAACACCAAGGTCTGGGAAGGAGCTCTTAGATCCTCAGACCTGGTATCTTTCCTGCTCTAACAGCTTTAGAAAACAACTCTTATCTCATTGCAGAGTTCAATCTGAATATGCCATGCCTTTTTTGTGGCTTCAATGATTAAACATTAAGCATGTCAAATTATGACTGTCAGTGCTATATATATAAGAAAAGAAGAAATCATTTACTTTACGTCTGAGAATATACAGTGTTTTATGAGCTCTCAAGTCTCATTTGCATATAATTTGATACTTATCTTGTGGTACGAAAATGTTAGTCTCCTAGATCAGCAATGATACAGCTGAGGATTCTGAGCCATCTGCTGAACAATTCCCTTGTTTTCTTCTCTTACCTCTGATTTATTTGATATGAAGGAAGCAATGCTCTTGCTTGGAGGGTGAATAAACACCATGAAAGATGTCAGAAGTACAAATCACAGGCAAAGTATGCAATGTTTTCCTCTAATGTGAGCTGCAGATAGCCTGTGACTCTGAAGCAAGGGATGCCATTTCTCCTACATACAATGAGGTCCCACTTCTAAACTTGCAACAAGGAAAAGCTGGTGTTGTGTGTGCAGCGGTAACACAATCTCAACATTACAGGTAACTGTTGTTTGATGAAGAGGTTGACTAGGAGTTGACTCTACAGTTTCATGAAACTATGAGGTATTAAAATGCTATAACTTTTAAGACTACGATGCAAATTATTCTCTGAATGAATAATTATTAGATGGAGACTAAAATTTAAGTGAGATAAATGTTTGGATCCAGGGAGATCTTATAATCTTTTTATTAATTATTTCATTCACTTACATTCCAAACATAACTCTCCCTGCTACCCCCTCCACAAGTTCTTCACCCAACCCTTTGCTTCCAGATGGTGCTCCCTTACCTACTCATCCACTCCCAACTCAACCTGCTAGCTTCCCCCTTCCCTAAGGTATTATATTTATACAGGATTAAGCTCATCCTTTCCCGCTAAGGCAAGACAGCATAGTCCTTGGTACATATGGCAAGACTCACAGATAAGTTATTATATGCCCTTTGGTTGATGGCTTAATCTCTAGGAGCTCTGAGGGATCCAGATTGGTTAATACTGTTACTCTCATGGGGTCGCAATCCCCTTCAGCTCCCTCAGACCTTCTTCTAACTCTTTCATAGGGGTCCACAAGTGTGAATATTTCAATCCCTCTTAGAAGGTGGAACAAAATAATCATGAGAGGCAGAGGGAGGGAAGTCTCTGAATGGGAGAGGGGAGGGGGAAGAAAAAGGGTAGGCAGGATAAGGTATGTGCAGAGACAGAAGAGAAGTCCAGAGGGTTAGGATAATGAGTAGACATATGCCACAATAGGGGTGGAAGGTGGGGGGAACCGCTAGAAAGTCCCAGACACCAGGGATGTAAAAGGCTCCTAGGACCCTATGCAGATGATCTTAGCCAAGGCACCTAATGATGGGGAGATGAAACATAAAGAAACTACCTCCAGGAGATAGACATGGCTCCATTTGAAGCCTGGGGTCACCCATCTATATTCAAAAATTTTGAAGCAGAATTATTCCTGCCTAAAGGAAATGCAGGAACAAAAATGGAGTAGAGAAGGAAGGAAAGGCTATACAGAGACTGACCCAACCTGGGATCCATCCCATTTTCAGGCATCAATCCCTGACTATTACTGGTGCCCTGCTGGGCTGGCAGACAGGAGCCTAGCATGGTTGTCCTCTGAGTGGTTTTACCAGCAACTGACTGACAGAGGGAGAGAGGGAGAGAGGGAGAGAGGGAGAGAGGGAGAGAGGAAGAGAGGGAGAGAGGGAGAGAGGAAGGGAGGGAGAGAGGGAAGGAGGGAGAGAGAGAGAGAGAGAGAGAGAGAGAGAGAGAGAGAGAGAGAGATCTTATTATCTTAACATGGTATCCACAACAGGAATCAGAGGGACTAGTGTTAAGAGCTGATGGCATCATGGGACTGTTAAGGATAAAGTTCTTCCCAAGGTTTAAGGTTGAGTTATAAGGCATTTACAGGCAATATATATTATGGATACTCAATATGAAGAGGCAACTTATCAGCGAATAAGAAACAAACAAAAAAATCTTAGAAAGTCAAGGCCTGGAAAGGCCTATCTTTACCAAGGAACCTGTTCTTCATGGTACCCAGGCTGACCATTAGTGTTGAAGGCATGGAAGGGACTTCTGAACAGCAGTTTATAAAAGCTATAATGGTTCACTTCTTGTTTAACTACTATGAATAGGATCCATTTGCTTAACAGAGGCCACAGAACCATACATTAAGGTTGTTGTTTCAAAATTGTTTTGTTATCTTTGGAGTGATCAAAATAGTCTTTCCCATTTCAGTGAAGGCAGAAAAATGGATATATTTTCACGAAGGAGGAATTTGACTTTTATAAAGTCAGTTGAGCTTTATGAGAAAGATTTGATACTGGAATCCTTTCAGTTAAGATAGGTGATAACTCTCCAGATGTGAGATAGATAGATGCTATACAGATGATAGATGACATTCATTAACTTAGGGATATTTTAGTGTGTGTATTGGGCTGTGATCTATGAGAGGTATCAGAAAACCAACAGTTTTTCTATGTATTCCTGTTTGTATCTGTGAGCTCAAATCAACACTTTAAACATATGATTAATCAAGACCAGATCCCAGGCTCCTGACTTTTTCAAGTTCTCCTCTCCCCACTATCATATCCTTCTTTTTATCCTTTGCTTTATCTCCCTTCTTTTCTATTCTCCCACAGTCTCTCTGCATTGTTTTTCCTACATTCACTTCTCTTTGTCTCCCCTCTTCTTCCTCAGATTCTCATCTGTAGAGGGCCACAATAACATTCGCCACCACTAGATGGCGCTGGCTTCCACTGTGCCCCACGTGGAAGGCCGAGCTAGACAAGATGGCGCCGACCTTCACCGCGCCAGCCGACTTCCTTTCAGGAAGTTAACTGTGTGCACATGTACAAGAGTGCCTTTGTGCCAGGTCTTTGCCCATTCCGGGGCGTGCCTTATGAGATCATGGGTAAGCGACAAATCAGGTGTGGATGCGCCGCGCGAGGGTGTATATAGCCACGCCATGCGGGCGCGCGGGGCCTCTCCTTAAGGTATTAATAAAGTTTGGTCACAGCGAGGATTCCTATGTCCACGCGTGTTTTCTTGCTGGCGAGGTCGCGCATGGGACACTCATCCTACTGCCCCTTTTCCTTTTCTTCTTCTTCTCTTCTTCCTTTTTGCTGTCCTCTTTTTCCTCCACTTCCTCTCCACTCCCTCTATTCTATGTGCAGGGTTTTCCCTGCACTTTGTGACTTTGACTATTGTCTGGATTTTGAAGGCAAAAACCTAACATTTATATTCAATGATAAAATGTCCATGATGATTCAGATGAGACTGCCTCAACCTAAAGCATAGTTTGTTACAGCTATGTGCCTCAGGTAAGATATTCTGTAAACTTGTGGCCCCAATTTCTCACTGTAAAACTTGGGGGGAGAACCTTTATGGAATTGTGACTATGCAGGATTTTTTGCCTGTCTTTTCTGGTTTTAATTAGTAAGTTCCCATTCACTAATTGTTGGTTTTAATTCCTTCACTTTTGTTTCTGTTCAGAAAGTCTCTGTGCCTATGAGTTTAAGACTATTCCCTACTTTTCCATCTACCTTGTTGAGAACATATAGACTCAGGTTGAGGTTCTAGGTCTATTTGGAATTGAGTTTTGTGCAGAGTAATAGACACGGCTCTATATTAGTACTACATGCAGCTATCTAGAAGACAAACACTGTTTATTGAAGAAATCTTTTCTCCCAAGGGTAATTTTGGCTTCTTGGCCAAAAATCAGGTATCTATAGTGTGTGAATCTGTGTTCATGTCTTTAATTCTATTCTTTTCATCAAAGTGTCTGCTTTTACTTCAATACCATGCTGTTTTTTACTACTATAGTTCTAAAATAGAATTTGAATTCTGGATTAGTGATACCTCCTCGAGTCCTTTTATTAGTCAGGGTTGTTTTAGGGATCCTGGGCTTTCCTGCTATTTGGAATGAAGATTGATTTTGTGTTGGAATGGAAGTTTGATGAGGATTTCATACTTTGATAGGAGCACCATTCTTATAATATACAGTAGATTATCTTAAGTGCTTAGGAATATATATATTATGATACACACACAAATATATACATAGCATATATATATACACACACAAAATATATGAATGAGTATATATATACTCTTTTAACAAACACAACATGCATTATATAGAATAATTAAAAGCTTCCTATTAACAACAGAAACTTGAAGTATTGGTAAAAAATTAATAAAGTACCAAATTCTGTTACATTAATTCTACTTTCATGTTTCTCCACCTCTCTATATGGATATTCATAGATATATTTAAGTGCATAGTTTACATTAGAATATAATGAATACATAATTTTATAGTCTGTCTTCTGCAATCATAATAATTTTATTTTATCTTGAAGCCACAGCAATGCCAATTAACTATACTTTCAAATGTGATTTGCACAAACTACTTGTCTTATAGGAACTTACTGTGTTTTGCACACTTGCCTAGTTACTTGCGCATCACACATTCATTCACTTAAGTATCTCTAAGGCTTCCTTTTGAGTCTGCAGGTAACTGATCCTCATAACCAGCCTGTCTTAGTTAGGGTTCCTTTTGCTGCTACAATGCACCATGACTAAAAGACACGTTAGGGAGGAAAGGGTTCCATATCGCTGTCATCATTGATGCAAGTCAGGACTGGTACTCAAACAGCAAAATTCTGGATGGAGGAGCTGATGCAGAGACAATGGAGGGCTGCTCTTTTGCTGGCTTGCTCAGCCTGCTTTCTTGTAGAACAGAGAACTACTAGCCCAGGGATGGCACCACCTACAATGGGCAGTGCCCTCCCCCATTGATTACTAATTGAGAAAATGCCTTACAGTTGAATCTCATGGAGGCATTTCCTCAACTGAGGCTACTTTTTACCTAATTACTCTAGTTTGTTTCAAGTTGACACACAAAACCAGCCAGTACAACAGATCCCTTGTCAACCTGACACAAACACATCACTATTAAGGCACAATCCATCGATATCACATTAGAAACATAAATAACTTTAAAAGAGTCACAGTCTACAGATTCAAACACACTAAAATTTGAGTCCTTTTCAAATAGCCAATCTCTTTTAAAACCAAAGGCCCTTTAAAATTCAGAGTCTCTTAACTGTGGGTTCCAGTAAAACACCTTACTTCAAGAAAATAAAATCATACAGCCACAATCAAAGCAAAGCATGACCAAATTACAGCTATCCGATGTCTAGGGTCTACTCACCATCTCTGGACTCCTCCCCCGAGTTTGGGTAACTTACTCAGCTCTGCCCTTTGCAGCACACTTCTTGCCTCCGAGTCTCCGGCTGCCTCCACTGATGCTGCTATGTTTGGTTTTCATTCCATGGGACTGACATCTCCACACAGTGGGGTCTTCTGCTGCAACTGGGATGCACTTTCACCAACAGCTTCTCATAGGCGCTCTTTATGGTGCCGAGCCTCGATGTTTTACTTCTGGACCTTAAACCGCCACTGAGCTTGTGCCTTCACCAGTGACATCCAGTGTCGTCTCACAGAGCCAAGCCTCAGTTTCTCTCCATGACCTTCCCATGCCTTCAAAACAAGGACCACCTGAGTGATTCACACCCACTACCAACTCCAGCTGCTAGAATGAGATAAATTCTTGGCTGCCTCTCAAATACAGATTCTTTGTTCTCTCAGGAAATACTTTCTAGAAGATTTCCACCTCTGTGTTGCAGTTCTCTTGTTAATCACTACTAATATCTTAGCTCCATCTGATCAGCGTAAAGTATCTCAGCAAAAAAAAAAAAAAATGCTTTCATGGTTCTGATAGCTTGTTAATCACAGGTTATTCTTCAGCTCCAGCTGACCAGAACGACAGAAACTTAAATCAAAATAACAAATGGCCTCAGTAGAGTCTTTACATTTCCCTCTGAAACACCACAAGCCAGATCTGCATCCACTGCACTGCTCTCAATATTCTTACCTTCCAAGATCCCATGAGCTCTTAACTCTTAATGAGTTTTAGTTCAAAGTTTCAAAGTCCTTCCCCAATCCTTCCCAAAATATGGTCTGTCACTGCCAATACCCTCATATGCCGTCACCTTGTTTAGAAACCTTAGGGTTTCTATTGCTGGTATGAAATACCAGGATCAAACAAAACAAAACAAAACAAAACAAAACAAAACAAAACAAAAGCAATAACAACAACAACAAAACAAATTAGGAAAGAAAGGGGATTTTGGTTTATACTGTTCATCACTGAATACATTGCTGTTCATCACTGAAGGACTTCAGGAGAGGAACTCAGAGCAGGAACCTGGAGGCAGGAGCCAATGCAGAAGTTATGGAGGGGTGCTGCTTACTGGCCTGATTCACATTTCCTAACCCTTGTCCTTCCACTTCCATTTCACCCTGTACATCCATTTCACTTCGATGGAAGGAAGTTGATCACAGTGAAAACAATCTTTCAGAGGATTGTAGAATCCCTCTTTTCCCCCTGACTGTGCCACTGGGCACAGTGTTAGTCTGCAAAAATCTCACTCTTTTCTTCATCAGATTTCACTCTACAGTCTGTTAATTCCATTTACTTTTCCAATTGATTCTCTATGACAAAGGACAGACTCCATTATGAATTTTATTCTTAAAGGCAGCATGAAAATAAACATTCTCAATAAAGGGTGTGTAAAGATCACAAAGTGGGGAGAGGGATTTTCCTGAAGTTGTACATGTAGTCAGTGTAGTGATTGTGGGGCATCTCCTGATATCTGTGGGGGAATTCTCTGGCAAAGTAATCTTCTGTGCACAGTGTGAGATGTCCCAAGCATACCCTGGCCTGATATTACCCTTGTCAAGTCTTTCTGTCTCTACTTTCAGACCCTAACTCCATCTACTCACATACCTTTCTATGTGGCTGCCCTGTGAAGCTCTTCTCATGAAAATCTCAGGTGCTGAAGCCTTGTGTATCCATATTCTATATCCTCTAGAAACTGCTATATCTGTCATTCATCTTTTTGTCTAGGAACTGTGAACATAGCCTTTCCCAGCCAAACAGGTCCTTCATAGCCAACAGGGGTGGGGCTGGGGCGGGGAGGTAATGCACTTTCTTCAGTGAGGCCTGACTCCAGTTACACATCAATGTCCCCAGAAAGCCCCCATTTATCCCTAAGCACAGTATTTTTGAATTATTTTAATTCTTACAACTTTTTATTGTAGCTTCATAACAATGTACTCTCATCCTTTGCTGAATCTCTCTGTGATTTCTAACACCTGGCTGATGATAACCCCACCGGATACTCATTTGAATCTAAATTGTCTCATTTTGAATGTGAAGAATTGTACAAAGTCCATTCAAAATCCCCATCCAATCACCCTCTCTTTTATATTGCAATATGAATTTGCTTTATTTTACTCCACATATGATATCGTCAAATCTTAAGATTTATACGTAGCTACGTATTTTGGCAACAAGATAAAGAAGATGTCATCTAGCCTTCTTCCCAGGAAAATACTCCAGAGATATGATTTTTAATAGGATCTGATATAGTTACATAACTATAAGGATTTCTGTTTATTTAATAATGTGTTTTATGCTTAGAATATTCTAGATAATGAATATCTGATTCCATTTCAATGTAAAAATAATGAATTTAAAAATGCATGTTGAAGTCTACACTATAGATATCAATCCTCTGATCTGTGCATTCAAATGAAACCCAAACCTCATGGTGCTGTGTCTGTGAACATATGGCAATTTTGGAATCTGTGTTTGCATGTTTTAATAGCTATTCTTGGTTGTCAATTTAGCTATATCTAAAGTCAACTAAAACCCAAGCATCTGGGCACAGAGTGAGTTGTATTCTTGATTTGATCATCTTTGGGAGAAGACTCACCTATATGGGTCACACCTTATTGGTACAGCCCACCTAAAAGAATGTGGAAGAAAGCTTTCTGCCTGCTTGCTCTCTCTGATGCTGGAGCATATATCAATCCTGTTGCGAATCCATTCCTTCACTGGTGCCAGAGCATGCTGCAAAACTCAAGTGTAGACTGGGGATCAGCTGCTCTCTAGGAATTCCCTGAGACTTCAGCTACAGAATTGTTGGTTGGGAGATTTTTAATGACTGCTTTTATTTCTTTAGGAGACATGGCACTGTTTAGATGCTTTAATCTGATCCTGATTTAACTTTTGCAGTTGCTATCTGTCTAGAAAATTGTCCATTTCATTCAGATTTTCCAGTTTTGTTGAGTATAGGCTTTTGTAGTAGGATATGATGATTACTTGAATTTCCTCAGATTCTGTTATGTCTCCCTTTTCATTTCTGATTTTGTTAATTTGGATACTGTCTCTGGTACCCTCTGTTTAGTCTGGCTAACCATTTATCTGTCTTGTTGATTCTCAAAGATCCAGCTCCTGATTCTCTTGATTCTTTGTATAGTGCTTTTGTTTCTACTTGGTTGGTTTCAGTCCTAAATTTTATTATTTCCTGCTGCATTCTCCTCTTGGGTGTATTTGGTTCTTTTTGTTCTAGTGCTTTTAGGGGTAGTGTATATTTGCTACTGTTTTGTCTCTTGACTTTTCTTTTTAGAGGCACTCAGAGCTATGAGTTTTCCTCTTAACACTGCTTTCATTGTGTCCCATAAGTTTGGGTATGTTGTGCCTTCAGTTTCATTCAATTCTACAAAGTCTTTAATTTCTTTTTTGCTTCCTTGACCTAGTTATCTTTAAGTAGAGCATTGTTCAGCCTCCATGTGTATGAGGACTTTCTGTTATTTTTGTTGTTATTTTAGACCAGCCTTAGTCCATTGTGAAGAAGGTGCCATCAGGTGCTGAGAAAAAAGGTATATTCTTTTGTTTTAGAATGAAATATTTTGTAGATATCTGTTAAATCCATTTGGTTCATAATTTTGTTTTAGTTTCTCTGTGTTTTTGTTTAGTTTCTGTTTCCATGATCTGTCCATTGATTAGAGTGGGGTGTTGAAATCTCCTACTATTATTCTGTGAGGTGCAATGTGTTCTTTGAGCTTCAGTAAGATTTCTTTTATGAATGTAGGTGCCCTTGCATTAGGAGCATAGATATTCAGGATTGAGTGTCGCGCCCACCTCGTTCGGCAAGGAAGACGCAATACCTTCGGATCCTTGTCAACAGCCTTTATTGCAGGACACCTTCATTGCTGATACAGGGACGTGAGCAGCAAAAGCGCTCACCTTATATACACAACAGTATGCTAATATTCTTTCAGGGATTGGCGGGGCACGAGTCACCCCACTATCACCCCACTATCATCCCAGTTACTTGTCCTCCAGAGATTGGCCCGGCATGAACCTCCCATTAGCATAGTACTGCCCCACTCAGACTGATGCCAGGTGCAAAACCCCGCTCATGCGCAGTACTGTTATTCACCACAAGAGGGTGCCGGATCATACAGCTGCCCTGACAAGGGGACAAGCCTGCACATGCGCAGTAAGTTGTTTACATTCAGACAGGGCCGGCTGTCAGCGCCATCTTTACTTCGCCGCGCCGCTCACTACAATTCAGAGTTCATCTTGGTGGGTTTTTCCTTTGATGAATATGAAGTGTCCTTTTTTATCTTCTTGGATAACTTTTGGTTGAAAGTCGATTTTATTCAATTTTAGAATAGTTATTCCAGCGTTTTTCTTGGGACTATTTACTTGGAAAATTGTTTTCCAGCATTTTACTGTGATGTAGTCTTTGTCACTGAGGTGTGTTTCCTGTATGCTGCAAAATGTTGGGTCCTCTACATATCCAGTCTTAGTCTATGTGTTTTTATTAGGGAATTGAGTCTATTGATGTTGAGGGATATTAGAGACCAATGATTTTTTTTCTGTTATTTTTGTTTTTAGAGGTGTAATTATGTTTGTGTAGCTAACTTACAAACTTTGGGTTAGTTGAACTTAGATTATATTCTTGCTTTTTCCAGAGTATAGATTCCCTTCTTGCATTGGAGTTTTCCATCTATTATCCTTTGTAGCACTGCAATTGTTGAAAGATATTATGTAAATTTGGTTTGGTCATGGAATATCATGATTTTTCTCTACATATTAATTGAGAGTTTTGTTGCATGTAGTAGCCTGGGCTGGCATTTGTGTTCTCTCAGGGTCTGTATGACATCTCCCAATGATTTTCTGGGGTTCATAGTCTCTGGTAAGAAGTCTGGTGTAATTCTGATGTCTGCCTTTATATGTTACTTGACCTTTTTCTCTTACTGCTTTTAATATTTTTTCTTTTTTTTTTTTCTCTTTTTTCAGCCGTCTGTATTTGATTGGTCATAGCGATTGTAGCTGTGGTAGTTAATATTTTTTCTTTGTTTTGTGCATTTGGTGTTTTGACTATTATGTGACGGGAGGAGTTTCTTTTCTGATCCAATCTATTTGGAGTTCTATAGGCTTCTTGCATGTTTATGGGCTTCTCTTTCTTTAGGTTAAGGAAGTTTTCTTTGACCTTTCTATTGGGAAAGGACCATTATTGGAATAAGCATAACACACTGTAATCCATTCTAATAAAAATTTCCTTTTCATATTTGTAAATTCACTTATTTATGTTATCCATTCCATTCCTTTATTGAAACATAATACATATGTTTAAGTATATTCATTTAACTCTATTCATTTAAATATATCCCTGATTATTTTTATTGAATATAGTTCAACTACTATAAAGTCTTCACTCTGGACAGTAGTAAAAGATGCTTAAATCTCAATTTCAAATCCTAAGAATATAGTGTGTTTGAACAGTGGTTTTCATGGAACAGGGTAGTTGAAAGTGAAAAAAAAAAAAAAAAAAAAAAACCTCCATCAAATTTAATACATAAAATGTCCATTGACAGAGAGAGACTGCAAGTTCTTCCTTGCCTGGGCTTCACCTAATGAACAGATCCTGGAACAAAACCCCCCACCCATCTATCATTGAGGAGAGATGTGTATTTGCAAATGTCCTATAAAGGTTCTTGGCCCAGAGCTTTTTGGGGCATTTTCCCTCAGCTCCCTAGACCACTCTTTTTCTCAGTAATGTCTTTTTCTCTTTAAATTAGGTGTTTCTCTTTCTACTGCTAACAGTTGGTCTCTGACATAATCTTTGGCCTGGCACACAGGAGCTTGGAATCTCTGTTCTTGTAACCTAACAGTCCACGTGCAGAGCATTCCCTTTAGGGTTCTAAGAACTACTCGCTATTAATTTGTCCTTGTACAAGCTCTTCAGGAAATTGCTTTCAGACCTTGACTGCTAACCTTGTCCAGTTTTTTTTTCAAGTTCTAATTCAAAGAAAATAAAATTCTTCCTTTTGTTTCACTGTTGGATGATCAAAGAAAGCTTGAGCATATGTTTCTTGACATTACTGTAGGCTTTCTCTCTGCTCCTCTAAAGACCTCTCTCTTTTCCTACATCTACCTGACACCTTTCTCTCCTCTTCTCCATCTTCATCCTCCTGGCAGTTGCTGCGATATTTCACTCTCCTTATATTTCCCCTTAGACTATAATAAAATGATTCGCAACCTTCTATTTAATGCTGTTTTAAAATTCTTTTATCAAAAAGACCATGAATCCATAAACGGAAATCAGATTCCCCAGTAATAGAGTCAGAAAGAGCAGGAAACCGTTTTACAAAACAATAAAATTAATTCACGAATAGTAGTCCAACATGGTAACTCCATAGCTATGCTTACCGTGTGTATGTTGGAGAACTGAGTGAACTCACAGGTCTGGTATGGAAATGATGCAATCTAAAACAAGTCACTGGGTTGACTTTATGAATCTACTTGACTAGACTGAGGGTGGCCATGCAGAAAAATGTATTTTAACTGTTTATGTAACAGTATTTCTAGAAAAAAATTAATGTTTAAATCAATAGACTCGAGAAAGATGACACCCTCCACTATGTGGGTAAGTATGTTTCAGACTTTTGAGTTTGTCAAGGGAAACAGAGAAGAAAAAAAATAGTAAAAGTGTTCCATGCTATGTCACTGTCAAGATTTGAGCTGGGACATCAGTATCTTTCTGATTTGAACATCAGTGTTGCTGGTCCTTGGACTTTTAGACGTGGTCTCAGATACATCATTGGTTTGAAGATGTCAGATCATTGGACATATAAGCCTTTGTGTATGATATATATATGTATATATATATATACATATATATGTATATATATACATATATGTATATATATATGTGTGTGTGTGTGTAAATCATATTCCTATATATTTATTTCTACAGGAATAAATAAATAACATGCATAGATTATAAAAACATATATTCTTGACTTACATAGGATTATTTCAAAGTAATCTTTTCATAATCTGAGAGTATCATGAATTGAAATATACCTAAAACATTTATCAAATGCAGCACACAAGCAATGTAGCACCTGTAGGAGAATAGTAGTTTAACCCATAGCTGCATGGTTGACTTGCATCTGTGGCCTCCAGTTGCTTCCTAACTTTAGGATAGAGTGTTGACTTTACTGCAAAAAAAAAGAAACTTCAAAATTCAAACTATTATTGAACCTGCACTGATTTCTTGGCATTATGGAAAGAAAATACCCAAATTGAGGACCATCTGTGCCTTTTTGTCTTGTTCTTTCAGTTTCTCTGGGGAGTCCTGGCTGATACAAGAGACATCTGCTTTGGTTTCATAGGACTGGCTCAATAAATTACCACACAATATGTATCTTAAAACAATAATAATTTATTATCTTGTAATTCAAGATGCCAGAATTTGTAGTGTAAGATATCTGCTGATTTGAATCAGTATGGAAATGGATAATGTCAGTACTCACCCCTTATAATTCCCTTTGTTACCCCTTCTTCAATACCTGCATCCTCTCTTCTATGTTTTATAGGAACTGTCCATACTAAAGTTAGTAAATAGGGTGATCTCTGCTTGAGCTCAGCAGAGAGCATCAATTCATGCTCCCACAAAAAGTCACAGTCCTAGATTCTGAGTAAAAGCATTTTGCAGCAATAATCACATTCAACTCTCTCTCTCTCTCTCTCTCTCTCTCTCTCTCTCTCTCTCTCTCTGTGTGTGTGTGTGTGTGTGTGTGTGTGTAATCAGAAACCCCATAAAGCAGTATCTGGTAATATTTAGGGGCCATGAGCTTAGTGTCTCTGAGCAACTTAGGGGTTGCTTGACTACCTTATGGAGAATTTTAGATGAACCCACCCTTACCACAGAATTAGATCAGAGGATCCAGTTTTCATACAAATGTTTTACTACAACATGACAATGACACTGAACGTATCTTTGTGGTAAGACTTGGAGTTAAGCAGTGACAGGAAAAATGTCAAGTCTAGTAGTCAGTTGTCCCATAGTTAATGCTCTGTGTAAATGAACCTCATCACTTGCAATGATTCCTTGTATTTCTCAATGTGGAGCAGTCTAGAATAAGCCTGCATGGAAGTCTCAATGAGATTTTTCTAGATCTGGTTGGCATGTAGGCTCTAATGAAGCTTATCTTGATTATGTTAATTAAGATGGGGAGATCCACCTACTGTGTAAATGGCACCATTCTCTGGGAATGGCCCTCTGGGCTGTGTAGGAATGAAGAAAGCAAGCTTGAGCACTGGCATACCTGCATTACCTCAGTGCTTTTGGCTCTTGACTGAGATGTAATACAGTTCTCTCAAGTTCTTGCCTCTGTTGACTTTTTTGTGATGACAGAGTCACGTGCAATTATGAATTAAAAACTGAGTTCTCCTTTAAGTGTCTTTTGCCAGAGTATTTTATTTCAGCAATAGAAAAGACAACTAAGATGCCTCTTATGAAGAAACCTTGGACAGAGTACTCAGCATTGCAGGATGGAGCTTGATGCAGATAGATGAGTGTTGAAGTGTTTGTGCTCCAATTCCCACCAGTCATTGTTTTGTAAAGCAATGTCTTAATTCTGGGACACCATATTGCCTTAACACTTGGAGCACCAGAATAGGCACTACAGACCCTAGAATATCTTTAAGAAGGGAATCAGACTTGGTACATCTGAGGTTGGTTATCCCGAAGTGATAAAGAGGGAGCATGAATGTGTTGCCAGCAAGATGTATCTTTCTGATCCATACTATACTTGCAATGACTATTAATTCTTAATAGTAATAGAAATATATTTTATTAAAAATAGAGCTGTTAGAAAGAAAATTCACTTGCAAATTGCTCCAGACACTAGGAGATAAATGTTTGTTTTCCCCTTCCGTCTTCCCTCTTTACACTATAATTATTTGCCTGCTTGTTGGTCCTCCCCAATTGCTTACACTCTCTAGGTAGATGATATTCACAAGATTTCATGAACCCATCTATCATATATCAGGTACAGCTTACACCTTACTGTCTTCATTATATCCTTTCTCTCCTACTTAAACAAAATAATATGAGCGAAATGAGGGCCAAAGATCACCAGGGAATTTGGAGTATGTTATGCTAATCAAGTGGCTTTCTTGTTAAATGTTCATTATCTGAGCCTGGGGGCATCTTCTTGGAAGGCTCTGGCTACAGTTTAATTTCTATCTGAGTCTCTCCTGGATGAAGACTCCCTGGGTGAAGTCCAGCCAACAACTGCCTCATTAGCATATCTAACACCACATGCAAATATCTACAGCCCCAGTGTGTGAAACTCCAAAGGGAATTTCTATCACTGGAATGAGCTACATTGAGCATGACAATCTTTTTAGTGTCATTAGGGTAAATGAGGTGGTAATGGAAGTGCAGATTATAGCAACTTCAATAATTTATTTCACACTCCTCCATCAGGGTAGCTTTTACAAACAGCTAGCATCCTTAATTGAAATGTAAATGAATGATAAATTATGAAAAATGTATTATGAAAAGTAAAACATGGCCCAAATAAAAGATCAGAAATGAAAGGTTTTATGAAGTTGAGAAAATGAATCTGAAATGTTAATTGCCTGGCTGGGAATAGCTCCCACAGCCGTCACAAAGGAGGGGGGAAGGGAGAAAGAGTTTGCCTGAAGCCTGAGGGTTTGTTCACTATTCTGGAAGAAGTGGTATGAGTGTCAGAGCCCTTTTTACTTGCCCTCCTGAAGTACTAACCCAAGAAATATGAATAATGAATGTAGAAGTGGTATCAGTGGCCAAGCCAGTAAAGACATTGTTCAAACCACTGGAACAATCCACATTCCCTTTTTATTAATCTTTAGATGAGTTAAAATAACTAATATTTAATTGTCCCATTGTTTTCTCTCTATCACAGGAAATGGAGATCATCTTTATCCAAGAGTCTAAAATAAAGGAATTTACAGTAGTTAAATGGCATCAGTTTCTTCCAATCAACTATCTTTTTTTTTTTATAACTCTGCTGGGAGTCTACACACAAAAGTTGTGATTCATGGTATCTTGGGAGCTGGGAATCTGTGGTCTATCAGAAGCAGAGGCCTGTGGCATGCTATCATCGAGATCACTGATGAATGGAAGTTCTACTCTTCATTAGAATTACAAAATCTTCAACTATCACTTTATGGACAATGACAAGGAAAGTGTAGCCATTTCCTGTTGCTGTTATGACAAATGGCTACAACATGAGTAACAGAAAAGAAGAAAAATGCATGATAAAATGCTAAGGTCAGCAAAGTACAGTCAGATTGAGCAGCGTGGATCAAGTGTTGACCTGGCTGTGTATCTTCTGGAGACCCAAGGAAGAGTATCAGTTTTTGCTTCTGTACCTTGTGGAAACCCTCTGTCTATAGCCCTTTCACAAGTCTGTCCTACCAACCTTCTTTGATCTTATTGTGACTTATTGATAAGATCTCTTCTGTCTTATCAGATCTCTGTTACACTGTGGACATTTGCACATAGAAGACTATCTCAAATCCTTTGTCATATCTGCAAAATCCTCCTCACCATGGATAAGAAAAGTATGCAGGTTCCAGCAATTAAAGGCAGTATACCCCTTGAGGCCGTTTGCTCAGCCCACCATTAGAATTAATGGAAATAGTACTCTTTGGTATGTCTAACTTCTAGAAACACTTGTACTTTTTGTCCTGTTTTGATATATGAATATGTATCTGTGTATGTGCATAAGCAGGTTTCTGTGTGCAGGTGTAGCTGTCTGTGCCTAGATGTGGAAAACAGAGGCCAATTTTAGATATCATCTTCTGATATAATTATTTGGGATGGTTTATGATAGCCCCTTTGCTCCTAATAATGGAAGCTATGTCTATGCCTGCTCTAGCCTCTGTTTGCTTCCATATAAAGACACAGAGAATTGGTATTTTATTATTAAGTTGCTGGTACCCAGTTAGGCAGGTTCTGAGAGGCTACTACTACCTAGCCCCGTGTCCTATTACTGGCTGTCTGGTCCTGCCCTGGCTTACTCTAGCCCATGTGTGTCCACATGGCTGCTCTCTCACTGTGACGTCATAGTGAATCCTGCTCATCCTTCTACATGGTCTCTTGTTCTCTCCTCTGACTCTGACTGGTATTGAAAGTCCTGTCATTCTCGACTTCTGCCCAGTTCTTGGCAAATCAGCACTTTATTAACCAATCAGAGGTGAAAGAAAACAATTTTGCATAACAAAGAGACTGGGGATTCTTGGCTATGCCAACATCCAGACAGCAACCAGATGTCTGGGCACAGAAGTCAGCATCTGAATGCACAGTTCATGGAACCATCCCCCTGAAACATACTAAATCAGGCAGCACTAGGAATCTATCTGTCTCCACCTCTCATAGCACTGAGATTATAATCATGTGTTACCATAACTATTTGTATATGCCTATGAGTGTGTGTGTGTGTGTGTATGTGTGTGCGTGTGTGTGTGTGTGTGTGTGTGTGTGCGAGAGAGAGAGAGAGAGAGAGAGAGAGAGAGAGAGAGAGAGAGAGAGGGTTCTTGAGGTTCTTGAGTTTCAATTCAGATCCTCATACTTTTATAACAAGTACTTTACTGATCCAGCCAACATTTCTGCCCCTAAATAACATTTATCTAAACCATCAAGGTAAAATAAAGAGAAGGCACTTCTGCAAATGGATACTCATGCTCTCTTTCTTCTATTCAAGGTCTTCTGCTGGAAACATAATGAAGGGTCAGATTCCAAGGCAGATTTTGTCAGTTTGAGTTATTTAAATTCTTGGTTGTCAAAGACAAACACTAAGAATTGCTGATACTGTGTCTTTGTTGTTTTTCTTTGTTTTTAAATGTACCTCATATATTATTATTAATGTACTTATTTTTATTATTATTTTATTATATATTTATGTATTATTACTGTCTATGTGTGTGTATGTTTAAAGGCAAGGTTCCTTTTCTAGTCATACTGTGTACTCTTAAATAATGATCCACAAGCTTCTGTGTGTCCAAATGCCTCTTATATCACCATATGAGGGCTAAGATTACAGATGCATAGTAACTACTTCAGCACGTGTGTGTGTGTGTGTGTGTGTGTGTGTGTGTGTGTGTGTTTGTGTGTGTGTGTTGTGAGGATTGAACTGAGCTTGTGAGGCTTATAGAAAATGCTTTTTACTCGTTCAGCCTTATCTTTCGATCAGTTACTGTGCTCAAAACACACAAAAATTAGACTGTTTCTTTAAAAATAATGGTTCTAGGGAAGAAATTGTAAACTGAATTTCATTGTCACATGACAATGATTAATACAAAAATATCTATGCAATGGCAAGTAGAAGCCAGAAGGATTGATCGACTTTCCCTTCATTTGAATAGTATTGGTGAACGGAGAGCATCGGTCCAAAACTATGCAGAACCTCTGTCTCTTTATAAACTTTACATGTCTGTAAGTATTTCAAAAGATTCCCAATGCATTCTGTCACCACTGAACAACTAGGTAAGAATCTGGTGATATTCACAGACAGTACTGGAAGTAATTGTGCAATGATGGTGCAGACTCTTTAAATAGTTGAGGTTGCTATGGACTCCACAGTGAGAGGGCTGATACCCATTACTCTTTGATATTATTTATGACTAACTGGAAAGAGAGATACTGAAATTGCAAGCTTTAACATGTGTACACATTTTCTGAAGTCCTTGCCAACACAGTATACTCCATGATACTAAAAGTATAATAATTTTGGAGGTAGATGAGTTTTGTCTGAATGTAGATTTTGTTTTTATTTACTGATTGCATAGTATTGAACATGTGACCTTACCTCTGTCTTGCTGATTTTCCATGTATGAAATGGACTTGTTTTAAGAATTCCTACTGTTATTAGTTTGCTATTTCCGTGGCAGTTGTTATAAGAAACTACTTTTAAATAGAAACTACATTGTCAAAATCATGTCTGTGAAGAGCAGTAGTGGCCGGGAGTCAAGGACAGTGTACATAAACAGTGAGCTTGGGATGTTTGCTCTTACGGAGAAAAGAGGATCAAGGGCCTAAGGACAAAGTCACTGTGATAGAGGAGTGTGGACTTGTGTGGATGATTGAATAGGGTCGTGTCACCTAATTGTATTTCCCTATTGGACTCAGGGTAACATCTTTAGTTTTGGTTCTCAGAACCTTTGGATTAGAACTAAGGCACATACCTGATTCTCCCGTATATAGACAAAGATTAGGGGGCTTCTCAGCCTTGGTAATCATGGAAAGCAATTATACTCTGTACTCTCTCATAAGAGATTAAATATTTTCCTTGTGTAATTAGCAAATGAAACTATCAGTATCTTGACTGCTACACGTGTTTTGAAGTATGTCACCTTGGCTGTGAGAGTTCTTTTATATTCTATTCTCTCATCCTACCAAACCATTTTGTGTATTTCCTTTGCTGTATTCTTAATCATTTCAGAAGAGTTTCTGATATGCTAGAGGGACCTCAGAGAAAAGAACCAACAGATAAGCACTAAGTGAAACACCGACTGCTTAGTTTCTCACTGCTCTGAAGCTTTTCTAGAATAACTGGTCTCCCTGTCAGTCGAATGGTTTCCTTCCACCGGTGCCTTTAGAGAGCTAGATTCAATATTTTAGCTTCATGCGACCACCTTCTTTATCTGTGGCCAGACATCTTTTTGTTTTCTGTACAAGTTTTCCCACATAAAACTTGCCAACAGTACCTGCTGATTCGTATATCCGATGTTTGGATGGCCCATAAATAGTTTCTTTGTGAAATTTTTGTTTATATTTCTGGAATATTTTATAAAACCACCATTGTTACTTATTGTGTTAAAAAGAAAAGAATGTGCACAGGAAAGTATAATTTGCATACCATAACATTTAGTCTTTAAATAGTTGAGCAGTTTGGAACATTTTAGTGTATTCTGAAAGCTGCAGCCCTCAACAGTACTTAATTTCAGAAAAAATTTTCCAGAGTTTATGAAAACTCTGACTATCCCATTTCTCCAGCTCCTACTTGTTAATAATCTACACTATGAACTTTTTTATTTTAGAAACTTTAATAGAAACAAATGTTAGAAAATGCTTGTTTGTGTAGCACATTTTTCTAAACAAGTTTCCAAAATTCATCTGTAGTATAGAATGTGTCAATATTTTTATTCACACTTAAGAATGAGTACTATCTCATTGTAAGGATATGCTATAACTTGTTAATCATTTTCTCAACCCATGGATCTTTTGATCAGGCTCACGTTTTAGTCTAACAGAGTGGTGCTTTAAATACTCACATATAAATCACCATGAGGACATATGGCTTTAATTCTTTGGAGGACTTACATAATACTTTAATTCCTGAGCTTTGTGTAGCTCTGGTGAACTTTGGAGACAGACAGCTGTTATAAATGTTCCCAGAAGTTCATCCAGGCTCATAAATTAGGCTCCCAGACACTCCTGTGAGGCTGCCAGCTTCAAGAAAGTGTATCCTGAGTAGGCCTGATCCAAGAATTTGTGACTCATTTTCTCTAGGTCTTAGTCCTCTTCTGGTCAAGACCCAACTAGGAGACAAATAAAGAGACATTCTAATGATGGAATTGCTGATGTCTTACCATGTGTGAAATGTCCAGAATCATCTGTCAAGCTTTGGTCACCAAAGTCTTGGTGTTTATAGAGAAAGCCCCAAAATTGATAATCATACACTGATTTTATTTTTTTAAACTCTGACATGACTATGAAGCCTTTGAAATATGTACCTTCTGGAATAACACGATAGCTGCTTTTGATTCTAAGGCTGACTAGATTTCAGAGCATATCCTTGTTATGAGAACAATATACAGGGACAATTGTCTTAAAGGCCCTTGGTGTTAATGGGATTATGACAGAATGTTTGACTATATCCCACAGGACACAAGCAAGGTATTAAAACAGCATGTCCTTCCAATATTCAACTATGTAATGCACCCCGATGCTGTTGCATTTTAAAATTATCTCAGTTTATACTTCTGTTTGTATTTAGTCAATAAATCAATTTTGGTTTTATTGATTCAAGGAGTTAGAAAAATATCCATGCAATTAAAAGTTCTGTATTAAATACATTAATCCTTTAAAATTGTCTCAGTCTTTTTCTTTATTCATGTTAAATGTGATTCTGAAACTACTTTATTATCGGGTTGAACTTGGATTTTTTTTTAATTTTTAATTTACATTTTAATTTATTTTGAGAGAGAGACAGAGAGAAAGAGAGAGAGAGAGAGAGAGAGAGAGAGAGAGAGAGAGAGAGAGAGAGAGAGAGAGAGAACAAATTTTTTTTTCGGAAAGTGGGTTTTTTTTCCTACAACCCAGGGTCTAACTCAGTTTGTCAAGCTTGTCTGCAACTGCCTTACTGGCTGATCCCACTTTCTGCCTGATTCTGTGACTTGAGAAACTATTATAAAGATTGTTGCTGACATATAATGCCTGTTTCTGTTAAGCATAACAAATTACTTTAGGGATAAGAGGAAATTGATATTCTAATTTCTGTACACATCAGGTGTTCAGGGGGAAGAGTGTCTGTGCTCTTGAAAGGGATATTTAATCTACCAAATTTACCAGGGATTTGTTTATCCTGTATTTATTTCTCATGAATGTCTGAGAAGGGCAGGTGAGTTATGTAAATGAACTAAGTGAGATGAATATACTTCTTTGCTTAATAAAAATTAACTGTATAAGTGCGGGATAAGGCCACTAGAGACGATAGTGTTTTGATGCATTTTGCTGAGGAAGTCCATGTATAGTGAGCCCTCCATTTGCTTCAGCAGACACTAAGCACACATTGTACCACTGATTTGTACCTTAGCTTTCCAGACACCTTTGTAAACAGGCAAATAACAAATTGTTACTGTGTGATGTGCTTAATCAGGAATACTGTCCTTGTGTTCCTGTTGGTTATAAAATGGTTTTTACTATAAGCCAGACATGTCAGTAATTTTATTTTGTAAAATAATTTGATTTTTACAATGTTGGGGTTCAAGTAAACATTCTGTGAATTCTGAAGGGCAGATCAGTGTCAGGGACATGGCAGCCTGGTCAAAGATACACACCACATTTTTTTTAAAAAAATAGGATTGCTAGTAAAGTCTTATAGTTAATCATGGATGCACACTAAATAGAAAAATCAGAGAACCATGATTAAATAGCATTAAAATGCATTTGTAGTAACCAGGAATAGTAGTAACAGTGCATTACAATTCCTGGGTTCATAAGCTTTCTTGGACAGTAGGCAGCATCTGGGAGGAGCCAATAAAGTGCAATATGCTCATGTTTTTAAAAGATTTATTTATTCATTTTATGTATATGAATACATGATAGCTTTATTTAGACACACCAGAAGAGGGCACTGAATCTCATTACAGATGGTTGTGAGCCACCATGTGGCTGTTGGACATTGACAGGACCTCTGGAACAGCAGTCAGTGCTCTTAACAGCTGAGCCATTTCTCCAACCCAACACTCACTGCTTTTATATAGTATACTAACAAAGAGAGATTTGTTCCATTTGAGGAAATGTCTGAAAGTAGCAGGAAAGCTTGATTTAGCAGTATGATCATTTCTTTGTATATTTTTAGAACATCCATTTAATATATTCTTTGATAATTCCATACATGTATGTATATAGTGTATCTTGCTCATATTAAACCACCTCTTCTTTTCTCTTCTTTGACTTCTTCAACATTTTCTCCTCCCACCTTCATGTTATTTATTATTATTTTTTATAACAACACACTGAGCTCAGTTGGGGCAGTGTGCAGGGGTGTGTGTGTGTGTGTGTGTGTGTGTGTGTGTGTGTGTGTGTGTGTCTGTGTAGCACTTTCTATAAGAGTGCAGACAGCCAACTGGTGGTCCCAAACCCCAGCATTCATCCATTGCCAATAGCACATCAGTCAGAAATGGAGTCTCCTGAGCCTGCCTCCCATCTGGGCTGGATGATAACTGGTTAGATTCTACACAGGTCTCTCCTGTAGGTGACCTCAGGTGCTGTAGGCCTACGAATGCCCAGCATTGAACTCTAGTCTTGGCTTCTTGATTCTAGTCAAATCAAGGCTGTGCCCTTTCCAGTTATTCCACTTTACTTGCCCTTCTCATATTTTTAGAGGAGAAAGAAAAGTTTGAAGAAATATTGATAGTGCACAAATTTTAAATATTAACACTTTGAAATCAGTGTCCATGGATTTAAAACTGTATAGGTCGTACTATTGGGATGCTAGACAGCTTGGCATTTTAGGAATAGACTTCCTTTATTCTGTGAGTCTGGGGTATTTTACTGTAACGTTTTTATTCTTAGTAACATATATTATTCACTCCATCTGGTTTACTGAATGTCATGCTGTAGGTACACAGCTATGTATTACTGAGCAATGGCTAAACAGTACTGTAGTATCTTCACATAAAAGTAGTTTACTTTGCACATGACTATGTGCGTCACTTGGCCTAAGATCTGCTGGGTGATTTCTTTCTTCACTCCTCTTGGAGATTGAGCTGTAAGGTTTGAGGTACCTTGACTGAAAAGCTCAGCATAAGGAGCCAGATGCTAGCTGGAGTTTCTCTAATCTTTCAGTTAATGATCCCAAGCTGAAATGATAAACTCAGGGAAGAAGAGCCGAAGTGGAAGTCGCAAAGCCTATTGAGACTGATGCTTAAGGGGGCACAGAGGCACAAAGCATCACTTCGTCCTAATTGGGCAAACCAAGTCATAAAGTCAACTTAGATACAAGGAATAGAAAGATTTTTATCTCCAGGAAAGCAATGAAGTGACAATTTAGGCCATCCAATGACGTCAGCTCTGTCTGTGATTATAGCCATGAACGTCTAAAAGGAAACATGGAAGCAATTGATTGCCTCTGTAACAATGAGCTCCATCTTGGTGGGTTTACTGTACTGTCACAACACTATGCAGGGACAGATTAAGGAATAACTACCTGTCATTGTGAGGCCTGAACAAGTCCATGTTCATATTCCCCAGGAAATATCATCCCAGACTGACCTGAGTACCTAAGGATGAAACTAAAGATAACTGACAGACCAACTACTTACTCTAGGTCAGAGGCAATTCTAACATTAATACACATTAACTTACTTCTCATAAAAATCCTACAGAGTGGATACTGTGATATTTTTATGTGTAATCTATGAAGAAAATTGGGCACAAATAAATAGAATTTCACTCCCAATGAAACAGCCTATACGTGATAATTAGTCCTTCATCAAAAGCCATCTGTCTTCAGCTTCTTTCTTAACCTTTTTATAAAGGTCTAGGGGAATTTGCAATGGGGCAGCCTGGCCGATATTAGATTTCTGGAAGATAAGAGGTGAGATGTGTAAAGGAGTGATAGCAAGAAGCTGAAGGGAGAAATAAATAACTGGACTGAGCATGGAGGACAGATGCACATAAGGTATGAGATTGCCTAGTTTGAAAGTATTGCAAGCCATTGAAATTGCAAACACCTTTGTGGTTTCCAGTTTCTAAGCCCCATGGCACTGTTATCAGAGTGACTCCTCTCTGAATATCCAGTAGCACATAGCGCTGCTTTAACATCGTCTCTTTTCTTTTTTGTTTAGGATTATCCTTGAGTTATTCTTGGATTGTATAAGAGAACAGGATCAACAAGCCTGGGAAACAATTCAGCAAGTAGTTTTCTACCATAGTCAGTTTCTGCCTTTGGCATCTTGTCCTCACTTCCCTGCATGATGGGCTATAAACTGTAAGAAGAAATAAGCCATTTCCTTACCTGGTTACATTTCATCATGGTGCTTATCACAGTAAATAAGTAGCATGTATTGATGCTAAAACAATTTCTCTGTTATTTTCTTCCATGTCATCTGTCTTATTCTATTACAACTATTATTTTCTATATTTCATTATCTACCTATTATCTACCATATATTTATCTCTCAACTTGTCTTATATGTGTATGTACCACTATCTGTTGCTAGAATATGTATATATATTACATATGATTCATAATATGTGCTTGCGTATACCATAAACTTGATATATTATTACAAGTTACTATTATGTGTATTACTATAAAACTACAGTAAACACAGAATATATATTCATGCACTCTTTCATGTCTATAATAAAGTATTTGCTATATAATGTGTCCATATCCTCTTCATGTGGTTTGAGTAAGGTTCTCTATATAGGCTCATATATTTGAATATTGGACCCAAGCTGGTAGAACTGTTTGGGAAGGATTAAAAGGTGTGGAATTGCTGTGGGCTTTAAAGTTTCAAAATCCCATGCCATTCCCAGTGTGTTTCTCTCTGCCTTGTCATTGTGTCTCAAGATACGAGCTACATACTACTGCTCTAGCACCATATTGGCTGCTGTCATACCTGTTACCCATCTAAATCCATCATGGTCACGGACTTTAACCTCTGGAATGATGAGTACCAAGTGAAAAATTTCTTGCCTTGGTCATGATGTCTTATCACAGCAATAAGAAATAACTAAGACACACATGCACATATGCATTACAAAGTATACATGAATATGTTATATATAAAAATTGGAGGCTTCTTTAATTTTATACTTCAGTTCAATAAAATGCATCTTAACTGAATTTGATGTTACCTTGTTCACTGCAGAAAAGATTACACTTAATTATTGCAGTGTGTTTACTTTTTTGTTCAGGCACTCATATTTGGTACTTGTCTTAGGGTTTTATTTTTGTGAAGAGACACGATGATCAAAGCAACTCTTATAAAGAAAAACATTTCATTGGGGTTAGCTTAGAGTTTTAGAGATTTATTTCATATTCATCAGGGCAGAAGCATGGCAGTGTGCAGGCAGACACGGTGCTGGAGAAGGAGCTGGGAATTCTACATCCTGGTCTGCAGGCAGCAGAAGGAGACTATGTGTTAAACTGGGCATAACTGAAGTAGAAGAGACCTCAAAACTTCTACTTCTTCTAACAAGGCCACACCTCCTAACGGTGCCACTTGTTATGGGCCAGGCATTCAAACACATTAGTCTATGGGGCCATACCTATCCAAACCATCAATGTCTTTATTTATTTTACTTCTCTGATAGTGCTTTCATAATTTACTTAACATTGTTTAGAAAACTGTACTTCTATCCTGTGTCTTTCAGAGTTTGAAGATATTGATTTTTCCAATCCTGTTGTAGGCTCTGGGAATTTCAGGTTTTCTGAAAAGAGTGCATGCTCTTAGCTGCTGAGCCATCTTTCCTGTTCTATGTCACAGATTCTAGAATTCTGACCACACTCTATTATCCCTGATTAACTTTCAGTGAACTGCAGGACTCTGGTGTCCATTACCACCCATCCTAGGGGCCTTTTTATGTATTGTAGGGAGCCCACCCTCAATATATCTACATTACAACTCTTAGATATATAACTCAAGGAGCATGGTAGAAATGGAAATAGAAAGATTTTAAGAGCTGCATTATCAGGAAGTCTGCAGTGAAATAATTGCTGTATAAACATGAAGAGTGCAATGACAATATCAAAGAGTATGTTAATGGAAGGGAGAAGCATTCACAGAGTTCCACCCTTATACAAAGAGCTACAGGCTACTAACAACTACTAGAAGAAGGAGAATTGGCCTGTCAAGATTTGGGCACCCGTATTGAATTTACAATGCAGGGTGTCAGCACTGAAACAATGTATGCACAAACAAAAGTAGATTATTCAGCAGGTTGTATTTATATGTTTGCGTACTTATGTGCATGCATCCAAACACATACATCTATATGTATGTAAACATATTAATCAAAGAGAACAAGGCTACCAACTTGAGGTTGGGCATGAGAGAAGTTCAAGATAATGTATTTAGATAGAATGGACTGGAGAAAATGAGGGGGCATGATGTAAATTCTAGTTCAATTAAAAATATATGTGTAAAAAGATTTATCATGTACAGCCTGATCTTCACATGGATCCTGAACAACTGGAGCAGAGGCTGACCTTTTGACATATGGAGGTAAGTGCTTCCCCATAACCCCAGTTTTTAACTCTGAACCCTTTACATTATGAATTCTGATATCTGTAGTTTCTTCAATGCATCATGCAGTAAACACTGACGGAAAGACCGTTTTATTAATCTGCTTTCTCCCTATCAGAAGGGAAGAGGAAGCAGAGACTACGGTCATGTTCCCAGAGCATACTAACACGAAGTTTGCTTTTCTAGTCTCCTGATTGAGGCTAACATAATCGGCTTGTACATGCTGCAGTTGTTCCAGATGCTGGGACAAAGAAATTTATTACAACACTGTTTTCTTTGGTGCAAATAACTATTTAGTTTTGGCTTTATATGTAGTGAGGACATCTAGAGTACTCAGTGGTGGTAGCACCTGTGGCTAAGGTATGAAAATGTCTCTATCAAGCATCCTGACCACTAGTGAATTCCATTTAAATGTCCCATGGCCTCCTTCCATGAAGCCTTCAGAAAGGGTGTTGCTAAGGGATCCTATTCCTGATCTGAAGATGGAGTCTTGTATTTTGCTCTGTGCTTAGTTTCCCATTTTGAATTGAATTAAAGATTTGTCTTTTATGTCTTCATTGAAGGTAAACAGTCCCAGGTGTCATTCTCTGCAAACTTTCCAAGTCAGCAGATGAGCTGCTGTGGGGATCATGTGTCAATGCTCTCCTCTCTCTACAGATTTGGCATTGGTGAACCTTCCTTTTTATAGGCAAAAGCTAAATTGGTCAAGTGATACATACCCCTTTTGCCTTTCTCTCATTTTTCTCTGAACACGAGTTATCCTTGCTGATGGAGATACCAGTGTGTAAGGGGTGGGTTTCTAGTCTTACCACTCCACCTTTCATGTGGATCAGCTATCTTTCTGCTCATTTTTTCCTTCTCTTGCTTTTTAAACTTTGATTCACTTCCTGGTGCTTTGATTTGAAACAAAGACATCCCCAGACCTGGGAGCACTGGAAAGTTAAAGCCAGCATTTAAAGTTGTGATTAGGATATTGAGCCTAATTAAGTTCATGCTTTTTTCTCTTTTCTCTAAACAGAAAAATCAATATGAATCTGTGACCCCTTTAATAGAGATTAAATGGTCAGAAACAGGATTTGCTGCTTTGGAGGCTGAAACACCAGTTTTGGTGTTAATGAAAGGCTCTTCCTATGATGTTCTTCCCCTTCAAGATGCTGGCTACTGGGGCTTCCTCTGCAGTTGCTCCTGCCGATGCTTTGCCAGGCGACTATGGTAGTGCACTGCTGATCTTTTTCCTGGATTTCACTCCCCCATTATAAAATTTCCTACATGCTCTGGGGCCCTTTCTTCCTCATGAACAGACTCTACCATTCCACTCTAGATTGGGGATTTCCAGGCCCCTCTGCCTAGATTTCCCAACCCTAGACCTTCCCTTGACAAAGGTCCCTGGTTTTGAGAAGAACTTTATCCTAACAAAACTTTCTCCCGTGTCGCTCTGCATCTTCTTAGGTTGGCAAATATGATTTGCTCTACATCTTCTCTGCTTCCTAGAATTTCAGTATCTTTCCAATAAGCAGCAGCACCTGGGACCTAGTAGACCCTCACAGAAGTATTAAGTAAGCAACTAATTATTTAGATTTAAAGACTCAACTTTCTTTATTAAGTACATGAAATAATTAGGTTAAACTTCCATTTTCATTAAGTGTCAGCTCTCTAGAAAACACTTCCAACACATACATCCTCCTCATGTACAGTTATGACTTGTCTTTGTACCCAAATATATACATACAGTGGCCACTTGATGGCTTGTTTTAACTATCATCCATTGAGAAACTATGAGTATATGCATCTAATATGCTCTGAGACCCTCCTTCTCTATTTGTTTTGTAATTTCGCCAGAATCTAGGGTAGATACTAAAATATCACAGACAATGAAATAGATAAGCTCACCTGTTCTTTCAGTTGGTTTTTCTGAAGAATTTTCTTTTGAGAGCCAGGGAATTACAAGACAATGTTGGTATGTAGGTGGAATCAAGCATATACTACTTTGAGGGAGGCACTATGGTAGCAGCTTGCCATAAAACCTAAAAATCAAGTCTTTGGCTATTCCATGGTGAGACCTGGATAAAGCAGGGGGAGAGAGAGAGAGGAGGGGAGTGGGAGGGAGGAGAGAGGAGGGGGAGGGGAGGAGAAAGACAGAGGGAGAGGGAGAGGGAGAGAGAAAGGGAGAGGGAGGAAGACTCAAAAAGCAAAGAAGATGAAGCCTGTTTTATTTGTTTAGGTCAAGCTAGCATTTTCACTAAGGGTAATCCTTTATTATTACAAGTGGGTGTTAAAATGATACATTGCTTGATTTATGTTGAGCCCAACACATGAGGGCACCAAGTACAATGGATAGAAGTAAAAGTGAACAGTCTCTCTTGAGAAAAAATACTGTACAGCAGCTTCATATTAATTTCTAAAATGGACAATGGGGTTTATATGTTAACGTTGGGAAAACTTCAAGATTGATGTTGTCATATGTCCTTGCCTCTCCTAGAGGACTCTGCATCTCTCACCAGGCCTCCCAAGAATGGCTTAATCTGCACTCTCGAAAGCTTCAACTCTCTGTCCTATAGAGGGATCAGTGTGTCTTGGTACCACCTGACACTTTAGTTCAAGTAACTAAACAAGCAGAGGTACACAAAAGCAGGTTACTTACTCTGTTGATGATGATCAGTCAAGTCACCAGTATGTGGTTGAGGTCAGACTTTACCTTACCGAATTTTTTCAAGCAAAAAAGCTCCAAGTCACAAATGTGAGACTCACTATAGGGTTCTGAGAGGAGGAGCTCAAGTCTGACTAAAAAAGTTTCTAGTAGTTAAGGAGGAGGCTTGCATTTATCACTCACCTATAATGGTAGGGATGAATATTAATAATTCTATTCAAATAAGGGGTCTAATACATATTGAGAATATATGTCACAAGTTGGTCATACACTCACTGTTTTAATGACTCATTATTTTAAGTTAATGAATATATTAAGTAGTGGATATGCTAATTCAAATAAATGTAATAAGAGTCTAGATATTATTATCATTATTTTATTAATGTATACATTTGTTTACATTGATATGGGTATCCATATGTGTAGAGAGTTATACAAAAATGTATGTGTGTGCATATGGAGGACAAAGGACAGTCTTAGGGTATCTTTCCTCAGGAGCAATCTACATGAAGGCAGTTTTGTTTTGTTTTGCTTTGTTTTGTTTTGTTTCTGAGACAAGGTCTCTCACTGGCGTAGAGATTGTCAAAGAAGTTGTCCTAGCAGCCATAGGAATTGACTTCTCTTTACCTCTCCAACACTGGGATTAAAAGTATACTTTATAACACCAAAGTTTTTTAGTGTGTGTTCTGGGATTAAAACGTAGTTCCTTATGAATACAAGGCAAGTACCAACAGAACTATCTCCCTAGCCTTGGGTCTGATTTTAATAATAAAACTTCACAGGAATTCTGAAATACTTGGTGCTATAATTTCATACACATTAAACTATCCAACTGACATTTTGATGAAGAAGTTTATTCCCAATAGAATTACAAATCTGAAGCTTGGGCACTTTTCAATATACAGAGGTGAATGACCCTGATCTAAAGGTGTTGAGGACTCTGAGAATGGAAAGAATCAAATAAGGACCCACAGTGATCACTTTCTGCCTGTTCTTCAGGTGATGCTAACAAATTCATCAGCCTAAAAAAGCAGAATGTTCCGTGTCTTTTGCAGGTAGACAACCATCACTCAAGCTCTTGATTAATTCCACATCCTTACATGAATAACACTTATCTTTGTCATCCTCTCCTAAGTAATTATTATGATTTCTCATCTCAATGAAAAGCTATTAATGTCAGTCTGTGGAAAAAAATAAATTAAATAGAAACATTTTGAAAAATAATGTCACAACTGATTCTAGCTCTAATTGTGCTTGTTCCCAAATTTAGTGCACACTGCGCATTAGTGGGTAGAAACACACCATAAATTATTGTGTTTATGACATGCATTGCAGCATAGAATTGCATGCCAAAAACTTATGACAGGCATAAAAGAATTATGCAGAAATACTGCTGTGTTTGGTGCCAAATTCAGTGATAATTTATAGCTGCCTGAATTTCTAGATCTTTTCTCTTGGGCTTTGAAATTTACTGATTCCCCAGTGGTAGAATTTGAAGTGACTCAGATCTACTTTGGAGGGAATTATGACACCTCCGCCATGACCTTCATTAACTAACACCAACGGCCTTTTGAAAAAGACATATAGAAACACACTACTTCAGAAGGTTTCTAAAATATATATTTATATAAACGGATTTAAATAGAATTATCCTAAAATAGGGTTCAATATCTGAATAAGATCTCATATGCTACTAAGTAAACTCAACTTCTGGCAATGGGCTGTCTCATTTCTACTTTTGGCTAGTGGGATTTTATAGACATCCCAACTATTAAAGGCTATTGCCAGGGTTATTGATTATCACGCATAACTTGATGGTAATACATGGTTGCTAAGGATACGATATTTACATCATACAAACAGTTAGTACTCATCTAGAAGCTTTATCTCTACTGGTCATCAGAAGAGAGGCAATCATCAGTTTATTCAGCAATGAATCCTGTAAGCTACATTCATAACCTAGCTTGCAAGATTTGCCTCCTCAGGCAATAGTGGTATGGATAACATAGAAGGAAGCAAACACTTTATTATTGGATTTAAGGCCTGTTTTATGAGATAAAACTCATACTTCCCACCATTATTGGGCCAAGAAACTATGGGTAGTCATATTATAGGTCCACAGGAGAACTGATTATAATAATTTTGCCAAATGGACATAGAAGTTGACTTCTAGTAACTTAACATTATACTCATGTATCCATTGATCTCTCAATCCTCATTATATTTATAATAATCTTCTATATAATAATAAGTTTCTATATACAAGAAGATGATTAACACAGAGGCTAACAACTGGCCAAGGTTCAAAGATGAAGAGGCTTTAGAATTGATGATTGATCAGACACATGGAAACTAATATTATACCCTGTCTTCCCAAGAATTGAGGATGGTTGTGAAATGGAGAAGTAGAAAAGTGTTTGATCCAGATGTGATCAATGAATTCAAAGAAACAGTGTTTTCCATGTGCAACATGCACATATGAACCCCTATAAACTGAGACAGTACATACAAGATCTGCATAAACTCAAGGCAGTCAAAATTGCAACACAAAAGAGAAGAATGGAGTCTCACATTTATCCCAGGAGCTATTAGCATTTTATTACTGATGGGTGAGGAAAAGTCAATTTCATTCAATGGAGTAACTCTTGGTATATTGTCCACATTCCAGAGCAGGCTCTATGCTTAGAAGCAACTGCCAACACAGATTGGACTCCATGTTTTTAAGTAGGGGTAAAGGGAAGCAGAAGAAAATAAAGTTGGATGGATAGGGTTGTAGAAGATCTGTGAGGAGTCAGGAGAGAAAAATGAAAAGCATGAAAATATATTGTGTACGTTTCCCCAAAATGAATGAAGTCATTATTCAAAAATCCATCTACAAGAAGTGCTGGCTGACAGGAGCCTGATTTAGCTGTCTCCTGAGAGGCTCTGCCAGAGCCTGACAAATACAAATGTGAATGCTCACAGCCAACCATTGGATAGAAGATGGGAACCCCAGAGGAGGAGTTAGATAAAGGACTGAGGAGCTGAACGGGCATTCAACCCTATAGAAAGAACAGTATCAACCAACCAGACCCCACAGAGCTCCCAGGGACTAAACCACCAACCAAAGAGTACACAAGGAGGAACCCATGACTCCAGCTGCATATATAGCAGAGGATGGCCTTATCTGGCATCAGTGGGAGGAGAGATCCTTCGTACTGTGAAGGCTTGATGGCCCAGTGTAGGGGAATGCTGGGGTGGTGAGGTGGGAATGGGTGGGTGGGTGGAGGAGCACCCATAGTAATGTAATGCTTCCCAGTTTATGGTGACATAAATGAATGGTTGTTCAGTCTCCAGTATGCAGAGCTTGAAGTTGCCCAGCTTCACATGTTAATTTTATTCATCTATTTACCAAAAAGGCAAGAAGGCACTGTTCTAATGCCATGTCTATTATAGCACATTCATCGTTACCTCATGAGTTCCTGTCTGAGCCCTGACTTCCATATTTCCTGAATATAATTTTTCCTGTTGTATTCCTCGGAGATGAGTCTATTGCTGGCAACAAAACAATCACATTTAAGGGCAAACAAGCTAGCACGAGTGCATTTAAGTGTATAAATTATAAGTAAATAAAATGAGTTTATCATGAGTTATTTCCCCCTTTCCATGCATTTAATCAACCATGTAACATAAGCAGTAACGATAAAAAACAGGGCAGACACCAATAGACATAAGAACATGGAGAGAGATCTCATAGAGCTCCCAAACCTGGAAAAGAATTACAGGCAAATAAGAAATACTAAGAGGAGAAATAGTTTCCCAAGGGTAAACCACCTCTTCTCTGATTGGTCATCCTATACCACATTATTAGTCATGAAATCATATACATAAAAGTAGTGAACATATGTATGCATATTTATATAACAATGCTTAAAATAAAACGTCAGAGGCCAAGAATTTGAGAGAGAACAAGGTGGGGAGGGGGTGAACATGGGAAGGACTAAAGGAAAGAACAGGGAAGGGAACATGATATATTCGTATTTTTATTTGAAGAATACTGGAGAATCGAAGACATTCAGAGTTGAATTGAAACATGAAGATCACTTAAGGAAGTCCTAAGTTGTGCTGTGGAGGCCCAGGTGAGGAAGCAACACTCACCAGAGTGACTTACTTTGAAGTGTGTACCGTGAACTCTGGATGCGGTATTAGAGTAGAAAACACTCCAATGTATCAATTGGGTTAAATTTGACCTGGTTGCAACCAACAGATTGGGAAAAGATCTTTACCAATCCTACAACAGATAGAGGCCTTATATCCAAAATATACAAAGAACTCAAGAAGTTAGACCACAGGGAAACAAATAACCCTATTAAAAAATGGTGCTCAGAGCTAAACAAAGAATTCACAGCTGAGGAATGCCGAATGGCGGAGAAACACCTAAAGAAATGTTGAACATCTTTAGTCATAAGGGAAATGCAAATCAAAACAACCCTGAGATTTCACCTCACACCAGTGAGAATGGCTAAGATCAAAAACTCAGGGGACAACAGATGCTGGCGAGGATGTGGAGAAAGAGGAACACTCCTCCATTGTTGGTGGGATTGCAAACTGGTACAACCATTCTGGAAATCAGTCTGGAGGATCCTCAGAAAATTGGACATTGAACTGCCTGAGGATCCAGCTATACCTCTCTTGGGCATATACCCAAAAGATGCCCCAACATATAAAAAAGACACGTGCTCCACTATGTTCATTGCAGCCTTATTTATAATAGCCAGAAGCTGGAAAGAACCCAGATGCCCTTCAACAGAGGAATGGATACAGAAAATGTGGTACATCTACACAATGGAATATTACTCAGCTATCAAAAACAACGACTTTATGAAATTCGTAGGCAAATGGCTGGAACTGGAAAATATCATCCTGAGTGAGCTAACCCAAACACAGAAAGACATACATGGTATGCACTCACTGATAAGTGGCTATTAGCCCAAATGCTTGAATTACCCTAAATGCCTAGAACAAATGAAACTCAAGACAGATGATCAAAATGTGAATGGTTCACTCCTTCTTTAAAAGGGGAACAAGAATACCCTTGGCAGGGAAGAGAGAGGCAAAGATTAAAACAGAGACTGAAGGAACACCCATTCAGAGCCTGCCCCACATGTGGCCCATGCATATACAGCCATCCAATTAGACAAGATGGATGAAGCAAAGAAGTGCAGACCGACAGGAGCCGGATGTAGATCGCTCCTGAGAGACACAGCCAGAATACAGCAAATACAGAGGCGAATACCAGCAGCAAACCACTGAACTGAGAATAGGACCCCCGTTGAAGGAATCAGAGAAAGAACTGGAAGAGCTTGAAGGGGCTCGAGACCCCAAAAGTACAACAATGCCAAGCAACCAGAGCTTCCAGGGACTAAGCCACTACCTAAAGACTATACATGGACTGACCCTGGACTCTGACCTCATAGGTAGCAATGAATATCCTAGTAAGAGCACCAGTGGAAGGGGAAGCCCTGGGTCCTGCTAAGACTGAACCCCCAGTGAACTAGACTGTTGGGGGAGGGGGACAATGGGGGGAGGGTGGGGAGGGGAACACCGATAAGAAAGGGGAGGGGGGAGGGGGATGTTTGCCCGGAAACTGGGAAAGGGAATAACACTCGAAATGTATATAAGAAATACTCAAGTTAATAAAAGAAAAAAAAAGACATTAAAAAAAAATTGACCTGGTTGGATTGACTTTGCTCCTAGTGAGCTGAAAGAGAGGCTAAGCCCAGTTGCATAACTTGATGAAACAAATGTTTGGACTAAAGATGCATGTTGTAACGAAAGGCAGAATTTCTGGAGTGTGAATTCTGGTTCGGGGCGTTCAATAGATACTTACTTTTCATCTCTACATGTAGCAGGGGAAGGAAGCCTTTGCTATGCTCTTACTCAAGGTCCACCTTAGAGTTCTGATATTGGGACTCTTTAAAAACTTTAAGAAATAGGAGGCACATTCAAAAAGTAAAGCTTGGTGTATTTTACCAGGGATCCTGCAATTCATGTAGTATTTTATGTTTTATAGACTAGAACCTTTTCACCTTGTGTTACTGTCTGTTTTTTAAAGGGACAAGAGTTTAATAAGGCACTTCCTGTATTGAGGGTGCTGCTACACTCGCTGAAGGGCTGGGTCAGACCTGCTTAAGCTTCCCTCTGAGCTCTCCCAGTTAACAGCTTCAGCATTACTTTCCCTTGGAGAGAAGCAATAAAGTGAGGATAATCTTTAATGTGTCCAAAAGTTGAAGGGAGGATATGTAAACTTCCAGAGCCTGTCCAGCGCAGAACTGGACTCGTTCATTCACTCTGTCAATAAATATGATCTATTTCAGTTGCTAAACAGTCAGAAAAGGGTATTGCTGTAAATGAAATAATTCGGATTAGTGAGCCTTCAGGGTTTATTTGCTTTCAAATAAGGAGTATCCAAACAGGAATAGATAGAGAAGTTCACAGAAGTGTGAAGAGAAGCCTATGGAGGTATGCAGAGCGCATATTTTAATTTTTACGACAGTGCCCACCATGAAGTGAAGAGCAAGTGGAAAGCATGACCCTAACAGCATGGGCTTCCCCTCACTTTGCCTTGTCATTAGGCTTTCAGTCTAAAATCCACCCCGAGTGAAGCTTACTATACAATTATGAGAGGATCCCATGAGCTCCTTGGTAACAAGATGCTTATTTGCCTTATAGAACATATCAAAAGATTTTCTTTAGGCTGAATGAGCTGGAAAGCCTTTGAGAGTTTGAGCAAGGAAGTGAAATGATGACTAGTCTTGCAAGGATGAATCTTGCTTATCTGTTGCATGTAGATTATAAGAAATGAATTTGAACAAAGGGAAACAGTAAAGAGACTATATAAGCAATTTTGGCCGTAATGTGGATTTGGACTTTAGCAGTAAAAAAAAAAATGGCAAAGAAACCCACATTCAGGATATATTTTAGAAGTATGGAGAATTTGTAGATGGGCTAGTTTATAGGGCTAAGAATTATATTGAGTTATCTGTTGCTATAGTCTTGCCCTCTATCCCTTCCTCTCCCACTGGATCCTTCCTATTCCCATCCCCACTTGTCTCTAGTCCATTCACAAAGCATTCTGTTTTCCTTTCCCAGAGAGATCCAAGCATTGCCCCCTTGAGTTGTTCATCTCTGGGTCTGTGGATAGTAGCATGATAATCCAGTTACTTAACAGTTAACATCTGCTTATAAGTAAGCGCTTGCATGTTTGTCTTTCTGGGTCTAGGTTACCTCACTAAGGGTAATCTTTTCTAGGTTCATGCATTTGCCTGCAAATTCCACGATGTCACTGTTCTAAATGGCTGAGTAAGACTTTATTGTGTAAATTTACAACTTTATAAAAAAAACATTCTTCAAGTGAGGGATATCTAGGTTGTTTCCAGGTTTCTGGCTATTATGAATGATGAGCATGGACGAACAAGTGTCCTTGTGGTGGGATTGTGTGTCCTTTGGGTATGACTAAGAGTGCTAGAGCTGGGTCTTGAGGCAGATTGATTACTAAGCTTTTTAGGAACTGCCATAATGATTTCTATAGTGGCTGTATATGTTTGCACTCTGATCAGCATTTGGGGAGCAATGTAGAAATCTGTTGCAATGTAAGGCCCTGGAATCTACAAGAGTGACCTTAGAGAAGTCTCCAAGTAATGGAGGATAGAGAGCCAGACAAAACTACTGACAGAGGGATGGATCATCTGTCTAGCCACAAAACCTCCCACCTATAATCTGTCCTGTCTGCAAAATGCTCTGGGGTAAGAATGATGCAGAACTTGTGGGAGTGGCCAACCAATAACTGGTCCAGCTTCAGGCCCAAGCCTTGAGATGAGCATATTCCTGACACTGCCTGGAGTATCAGGAACTAGAGGCAGGACCCAAGATAAAACCCAAACTTATTGGCAATTAAAAAAAAAAACCAAAAACATAAAAGCAAAACCGAAGCAAAACAAAAGAAAAATACTACCACCACTACCAACAAAAGTAACAAAACTCAATGAAATGATTTCTAATGATATTTGCTATACCCATAGATCAATGACTAGCCCAATTGTCATCAGAAGGGTTATTCAGAAACAGACGGGAGCAGATGCAGAGAGCCATATCCAAACACAAGGGGGAGCCAGGTGAACCCTGCAGAGGAGAGGAAAGAAGTTTGTAGGAGCCAGAAGGGTAAAGGATGCCTCAAGAATGTGATCCACAGAATCAACTAAACAGGGCACATAGGGGTAATAGAGTCTGCCCTGACAATCATGGAGCACATATGGGTTAGGGCTAGGTCCTCTGCATATATATTATGATTGTGTAACTTGGTGTATTTGTGGGACTCCTAACAGTGATAGTGGGGATTGGTTCTTTTGCCTCCTTTTGGGACCCTGTTCCTCCTACTGGGTTGCCTCATCCAGCCTTGATATAAGTGTTTGTGTTTGTGTCTAGTCTTTTTTTAAATTTGATATTTTTGGATATTTTATGTATTTACATTTCAAATGTTATCCCCTCCTCATAACCTTCCACCCTCACCCTGCTTCTATGAGGGTGCTCCCACTCTCACCTACCCATCCATTCCCACCTCAATGCCCTGGCATTCCCCTACATTGGGGAAACAAGCCTTCACAGGACCAAGGGCTTTTCTTCTTATTGATGCTGGACAACGCCATCCTTTGCTACACATGTGGCTGGAGTCATGGGTCCCTCCATGAGTACTCATTGGTTTATGGTTTAGTCCTTGGGAGCTCTGGTGGGGTCTGGTTGGTTGATACTATTGTTCTTCCTATGGTGTTGCAAACCCCTTCAGATTCTTCAGTCTTTACTCTAACTCCTCCATTGGAGTACCCTTGTTCAGTTCAGTGGTTAGCTGCAAGCATCCTCATCTGTATCAGTAGGACTTTGGTAGAGCCTCTCATGGGACACTCATATCTGACTCCTGTCAGCAAGCACTTCTTGGCATCAGCAATAGTGACTGCATTTGATGGCTGCATATAGGATGGATCCCCAGTTGGGCAGACTCTGGGTGACGTTTTCTTCAGTCCCTGCTCCAGTCTTTGTCCATATATTTCCTCCAGTGATTATTTTGTTCTCTCTTCTAGGAAGGAAGGGAGCATCCACATTTTGGTCTTCCTTCTTCTTGAGTCACATATGATCTGTGAATTTTTCTTAAAATTCCATCTTTTGGGCTAATATCCACTTATCAGTGAGTATGTTCTTTTGTGACTGGGTTACCTCACTCAGGATGACATTTTCTAGGTCCATCCATTTGCCTAAGCATTTCATGAAGTCATTGTTTTTGTGCCTAGTCTTATTGTAACTTGTTAGTCTATGTTTGATAGATATCCTTGAGAGGGCTGCTCATTTATTTGAAGGGAAAGAGGAGTAGATCTAAGAAAATGTGAGGTAGGGGGTGGGAAGAGTTGAGGAACTGTGGTTAGGATATGATATATGAGACAATAAAAGAGAAAATAAGAAAAAAAAAGAGTATACGAACTCCCTACCAAAATAAAAGAATTAGATTGATTCAGGATAATCTAACGTTCTTGCCTAATGTCTTAGAAAAATAGGTTTCCTTCAAGCCAGGTAAGATCTAAAGAAGAGGATACCTTGAGGGTTGGATGTAAGAATATACATTAATGCATGTTAAGTGTGATGTGCTAACTATACTTATCAGGGATGAGCAGTGCATAGTTAAAGAAAGCTCAGGATGCTAGGAAGTTTGAAATTAACCATGATACTTATGTGATTGGGAAAAATAATAAATATTTAAATACAAATTGGTAAGGACTAAGAGTGAGGTAACACTGTGATACTTTTATGAGATGAGAAAGCTAAGAATTTAACAATGTAAAGAGCAGGTGACATGTGTTGTTATGGTGTTAGAAGGCTACGTAAATACTTACAAAAAGGGTGACTCATTGCTACCAGATATTGCTAGCAGTTCAAATAATATGAAACTGAGCCAATAGCCATTGCTTTTATCTGATTGATAATTACTATGACAGTCTCACAGTGGTAGAAGAGATGTAAGACTGATCAGAGTAGATTTTAATATAGTAAGAGGAAACAGAACTTCCATTATTTATTTACTTCTGAACCAGTGAGTGGAGTAGATTACTTATAGAAGCATGGATAATCATGAGAAACTTGCCAACTTTTACATCACCAATGAATCAGTTTCTCCTCTCTCAGCAACTATCAACTGCCAATAGATCCCTAGAGTTGGAGGAGCCTTGTGAACACTTACTATGGAATGCCACAGGTCCAATATTGAGCAAGTGTTTTGCTAGTAATCACAATGGCAGAGAATTTAAGGTTATCCTAAGAAGCAGCACTCTTGAACTCTGTAGACCCTCTTCCAATGCCAACCTTTTCCCTGGCAAACAAAGTATATAGCATAAAGAAGAATGGGCGGGGCTTACTAGGTAAAGGTCCATATCAAATTGAGTCTTCTTTATTTGAAATAGAAATGCTTATATATGCTATAAACTGTTGGAAGTGGTTCAACAAAATAATTGGCAGTCTTCTTGAGGAACGATCCTTCTAAGTAGTAGTACTTCTAAGTTCTACTATTTTAGTACTGAGTCAGCCCTGCAATCATTATACACAAGAGAAAAATGAAATGAATTCAGCATGCTCCATGTATATATTTATAATATGTATACACATAACAAGAATAACTAAAGGAAAAGAAATGGAAAAAGGAATAGCAGAGATTATGTGTGGAAGAAAACAGAGTGCAGTAGAGGAGGGGATCAGGGGAGTTTGGGCAAGGAGGGACTTGAAATGTAAATATATATGGGATAAGTCATGTGAAAGCAGAGTTTATAATATTAATAAATGCTAATGAAAGTGAAAAATAGGACCTGGATAACACTTCAGTAATGCTCTTGAGTAACTGGAGGCATGTGAAACATCTGTGCTTTTATTTTAATGTACCAAATTACAGAACAGCATGCCTGCACCTTATCTTACCAACTTGGTCACAATGTACCACATTCTGAAAGCATTATTTGTGCTGTACTTTTATGACACCCATCAATGGTTCCTGTGTTTCTCTTACTAGTGGCAAGCATCAGAATTTACATTCTAAAGTCTCTGGGCATAGGCCTTAATTAGCTTGGCAGTGCGTCTCAGTCTCTTGGAACATTTGTTCCTGGAAAGTTCTGGCTCCAAATCCAGCCTCCACAGGGTGAGATACTCAAGCATGTCTCAGCGTGACACTCAACAGCCCCAGTTTAGCTGCAAGATGACAGCCAATTCCAACTGTCAACACGCAGTCAATGGTATTTAAGGTCCAGCCACATGAGTCATACCACCTCCAGAACTTTTCATTCGTATTCGAGTGACATGCTATGAAAAACCCCAGGCAAAACAAGCCAACCAGAGCCTAGAAAACCTGCCTGATCATGAAGTAAAAAAAACAATGTTTTGTGATTTTTTTAAGGCACTAAATTCGGGATATTTTGTTATGCATTATTTGACAATAGAAAAGCAGAGCATAAATTGGTACTTAAAGGGAAATGGGGTGTTGTGTAACAAAAACCTAAACCAGGAGCAGGCAGGCTAAAGAATGTGCTTAGTCTTCTGGCTGTAGAGGCACTAACAGTCTTTTCCTAATCTATTTGCTTCTCTGAACAGCTCTTAAGTACAGATGATGCTAGTGAAAATATTAACAAAGGCCACACCCAGAAGAGCTCTTCCCAAAGAGTAGCCTGACATTTAGTGATTCTTTTGCTACTTCTACTTCAAACATTCTTTAGTCACTGGGTCGTTCCTCTACTGCCTGGAAACATTGACTGAAATGCACACCTAACCAATGGCTAGACAACGTGAACCAAGCAACAGTGACTGTGCCTTTTTCTCAGCACTAATCTTTGCCCTAGCCCACCTCTGCCCCATGGTAACAGCATCTGCTCAAAGACCAAGTTTAACCTCTGTTTCCTCAGTGTGAACATTCCTGTGAAATAACAAAATAATCCTAAAACGTAGTGCCAGTCCCCTATTTTTACCATGGTGTGCATTTTTTACATTTATGCATTACTGTATGCATGTGTGCACCTGTGTGCCACTGCACTTGTGTGGAGGCTAAAAGACAAGTTACTCTTCTCCTATCAAGTGGATCCTGGAAATCAAACTCAGGTCACCAGCTTGGTGGCCAACACCTTTACATGCTAAGTCACCCTACCTGCCCATTATGTAAAGTTTCTTACTGTTTTGAGACAAAGTCTATATAGCCCTGTCTAAAAGCAACACAGGGTCAGGGGCTGGAGCAGAGACTGAGGGAATGGCCAAGCAATAACCAGCCCAACTTTAGACCTATTCCATAGGCAAACACTGATCCCTAACACTATTGCACCCTATGCTTGCAGCCTAGCATAACTTTTCTGAGAGGCTCCACCCAACTTTTGACTGAAACAAATGGAGAGACACAGACAAACCTTGGACAAACCTTGGGGGATTCTTATGAAAGAGTTGAGGGGGAGGATTGAAAGCCCTGAAGGGGATAGGAATTTCACAGGAAGACCAACACAGTAAACTAACTTGGACCTCTGGGGACTCTCAGAGACTGAACCACCAAACAAAGAACATACATGGGTTGGACCTAGGCCTCCCTGCACATGTGTAGCAGATGTGTAACTCAGCCTTCATGTGGGTCCCCCAACAACTGAGGTGAGGGCTGTACCCTAAAGCTGTTTCCTGTCTGTGGAATCTATTCCCCTAACAAGGCTGCCTTGTCTGGACTCAGTCAGAGATGATGTGCTTAACCCTGAAGAGTCTCAATATCCCAGGGTGGAGAATACCCAGGGAGGCCACCACCCTCTCAAAGGAAAATGGGAGGGGATATAGAGGAAAGGACAGTGTGAGGGTGCAATGGGCGGAATAAATGGAAAAGCCAAAAATTCCCAGTCTCTCAATAAAACTCTCTTGGGATCATGTTCTCCAACACACAATGTTACAATATTCATATTCAATGGTGAGGACTCCTTCACTTGTTCTTTTATGAAGCTTCAAACGTTATGCACTCCGAGGAATACTTTATATACAAAGTAAATGGTACATTTAATTGAGAATGATACTGAAACAAAATGTATCTTTACAACAGAAAGGAGGGTTGGTCTGGCACATTAAAAACAGGGTTTTTTTATTTTCTTGACACGAATATCATTTACTTATCAAAAGTAAGGGTCTGTTTATGACTATATAACCCAATAGAATTTACAGATGGGACTTTTGTCTGTATATAAACATTTATATCCACCCATCAATGTAACGATGCAACATTCTCAAGTGTTTATTGTCTTGAGATCAAACGCTGAGTACTCAATTTTCTTACCATTCATAAACTTCTTGGCCCAGGAGGAGTTGAGGTCTGTAAATAGCATTAGAGACTTTGGTTATTTAATCAATTGGATAAAGTGTTCTTGTTGCCTTTATCTTGTTTCCTGTATCACGCCTGCACAGGTTTATATGAATCCGAGTCTTATACAAAGAGGTATCTTAATATTTTTTTCAAGAAAAAAATCAATATTTTCTCACCATGTGGGACAAAGTTCTGAAGATCCTGCCTTTCTTAAACTCTTGGATGAGAAGGCAGAAGACTGCTTATTGCCAAAACGCGGCATGGAGGATGTAGAAATCAGCATTTGGACAATTCCTAGCAGGCTGAGCCACAGTGGGGCAGTAGAGGGCCGTGTTCCTGAGCTTTCGCTGAGTGCAGGCACTCAAAGCACTGGAATCTTCATTCTCCCTTCTGTTTTCTCTTGGATTCTGGTGTCTGGACCTCAGGCTGAAAGAATTACTTGTCTGACTCGGTCTGAAAACTCCACGATTCTCTGCTTTCAACTCATCAGTCGTTTTTCTTAAGAGCTTGCCAGTTTCTTTGTTCATCTATTCATTTATCACTCACTTTCCTTTTCTGTTATGCTTTCTGTTTCTATAAACCCACTCGACAGGGTCCTTTCTGCTAGTCTAGTGGTGAAAATAGTGGGAGTTAGACTTAAAACTGAAGAGTCCAGACTCACCTGGACCCCATCACGTAGTAGCCGCACCACCTCGCAGATGCTGAAGCTTAGGAATACCTTGGTTCTTCACACCTCAGCCATCCTATCTGCCCTTCCTCCCATCAGACATGGTATTGATGTTACTAGAGCCTGACAAATACAGAGGCAGACACTCACAGCCAACCACTGGACTGAAAATGGTGTCCCAATGGAGGAGTTAGAGAAAGAACTGAGGTAGCTGAGGGGGTTTGCAACCCCATGGGAAGAATAATAATATCAACCAACCAGCTACCCCAGAGCTTTCAGGGTCTAAACCACTAACCAAAGAGCCACATCCAGCCGCATATGTAGCAGAGGATGGCCATGTTGGGTACCAATGGGAGGAGAGGCCCTTGGTCCTGTGAATGCTCAATGCCCCAGTGTAGGGGAATGCCAGGGCAAGGAGTTGGGAGGAAGTGAGTGGGGGAGCACCCTCATGGAGGCAGGGGGTGGGGAAGATTGGGTAGGGGGTTTCCGGGTGGCAAACTGGGAAAGGGGAAAACATTTGAAATGTAAATAAAAATATCCAATTAAAAGAATAGGTGATTAACAGTCTCGCGAGACCAGGGTGCTGGAACTCTTGCCACACTTGGTCCCTCAAGAGAAACACACATCCTTACCTTTAAATAGGACATTGCTTAATATGCTCCTTATGTGTTCAGTATAGGTTCTGCTAATACAGAGGTGACCAAGACAAAGAATCTGTCCTGGTAGTGCTTGTATCCTACCATAAGAGACAATATGTACGGGCAGTTATGTATGTGTCAGAAATGTCCGATAGAAAGAGAAAGAAATGTTGGCTGGAGAGGAAGCCTGGTTAGACATCAGTGGAGAAAAATGACTCTGATTAACTGTAATTATAGTCTCCACATTTATAATCAGCAGAGCAGTCACAGATGTAAGTGAGGACCTTCCTGATTCTCTGATATCACACAACTGATGATTTCTCCCCAGGCAGGACAATGGCTAGTGGTGTGGGACAGAAAAATTAAACTAGACTCTGAAACAAGGCATAGAAGACAAGGAGGCAAGTCTACAGATGTGTTAATGTCAGGAATGCCTGTGCAGTTGACTGAGTGTGCAGGGTCCAGCTTGTAACAGCTGACCCCTAATGTGGTACCATTGATAACCCATCGTGTTTAGTCAAGGGCCCTTGAAATCTAATGAAGTTCCTCAAATCTTCACTGGTGCAGTTGACAAGACCTCTGATTACTCAATCTTCCTCCAGATGCACCTTGGCTCACTCCACCTCCTAGCTATTCCTCAGAGTAGCTTCTGATAGTCTAACTGCAAAGAGAATTGTGATCAAGGAATAGGATTTTTCTTTTTAACTGCATAGGGATTGGAGCAACAGTTTTAATGGGAAAACTTGAAACCAATCCCTTAGAGTAGTTAGAGCAATGATAATGATTCCCAACCTATTGGTTGGGACCCGTTTGGGGGTCATCTAGGACCATCAGAAAAAATACAGATATTTACATTATGATTTATAACATTATCAAAAATACAGTTATAGAATTGCAGTGAAAATAATTTTATGGTTGGAGGTCACCACCACATGAACAACTATATTAGAGTGTTGCAGCATTAGGAAAGTTGAGAAACAGTGATTTATAGTAAAGAGGAGTAAAAGATAATCCCTCACAGCTGGTTTGTAGACAGAAGATGCTATGGAAGAAGCTGCATTGGACAGTTTGTTTCTATACTTGTTTACTTCTTGGCCTGTTTGTGTGTGAGCTTAACTCATTTAACTGATACTGTTTACTGCAACCCCCAGGAAACATGGTTGCAAAAAGACATTGAATTTTCCAATCTATCAGGAGAAAACAGATAGGTAAATAGACAGCAATGACATCTAATTGACAGTGGTTTCAACAGAATGTAAGACTTATCTGCAACTCAGTAATAGGAGCTTGTGAAATTTATTCAGCATCATTTTTCCCTCAGTTTGCTTGATAGCCTTATAGGAGAATAGAACAGTAGCGGCCAATCCGAAATGTCACTCTAAGTATTAAACCAGTGAATGAAATAAAGTGCTGAGCTGAGTTCCTGTGGCTCTTGAGGCCCCCCTGGACTTGTCAGTTGTGGTAGGGACTTTGAGCATGCTCCTTTCTTACCAACATTATGTTGTTACCTGAATAGTTAAGCTGATGCCAAGCATTGGGGGAGGGGGCACCCATGTCTTCATTTTACTGTTTACTCAAGAGCAGAGGATGTTTAAGTTTCCATGGCCAGCTAGGCAAACCTAATAGTTTTAGCACTGCAAAGATCTGTATGTTTGCAGTTTCAGCTATCTGAGGTGAGAATTCCAAAGAGTATTGGGAAGTCCCTGGATAGTCTACATGACACAATGTTGGCTCTCTCTATTCCCCCACCTCTCTCCATGAAAAACATAGCCTCTGTGCTTGGCACTGTTTTACACTGTCATACATTATGGCAGATACAGGAATTTTGATTAATTGGAACATTTGGTAACCAGAGAACCAATGAACCAATAACAATGTTTGCTCAGTAGAAAAGGGATCTTTACTGAGCAAACGATACTGAGTTTTCTGCTAGAATGTTAAATCTCTTGGTCATTCAGCATATTGTTTTCCTTTGTTTCAACGTTGACAAAGACAGATTGAACATAGTAGGTTCTCATTACTAGGCCCTCTTCACAGGTTTATGATGTTAGTAAGCAACTGGCAAGGCTGTCTGGGATTTCCTTTAGTCTTTCCATCTGTCAGTTCCACGTAAAATGGAAATGTGTGTTATCAAAGGGATTTGGTTTGGCAGAGATCAGGTTATGTTATAGGAGATGACTCCCTGAAGGAACCTCAATGTGGATGACTAGACTTTTCTCTACTATGGACACTTTACTCTCTACTTCACTTTATAAATCCCTCACGTGGACACCTCGTGGTAGCAAAGTAAAGCGAGGGTGGCTTTCATTCTGTAGGCAGAATTACCTACTTGGCAGCATATGGCTAAGTGTTTCAGAGAAATCACCCTTTGCATAAAGGAGTTACCTATCCCAGTGTTAGATCCTTCTCCCAGAGTCAACATAGTTGTTCTGAATGTACAGTTCACACCCAAAGAAGGTGAATTGGGTGAACAACACCGACTAAAACAAATGCCATGGTCATATAACTCCTACCAAGAATAGGTGTGGTAGATATACACAATACCCCTTTTGTGTCCTGAAACATAGACTGCCAAACCAGTTGCAGTCCACTGTGATCCTATGGCTGCTTACCCCTCACATCAAAGGCCAAGCCTGCATCCCTCCATCCATGGTGGTACTCTTAGAAAAAATCCACAGAGCATCGCTCCCTGCAGATTCAGCTAGTCTTAGAACTAGGGTAGTTCAGAGATTCAAACCCTTAAACCTTCAACCTACAGTGAACTTGGGGCACTGATCAAGTGTCTTGGGGTACATTCTGGGATTGAGTGATGAAGTGTGCGTAGCTTCAAGGAAGAAACCAAAACCTTGAAAGTCTGAGACTGATTTTTCAGTAACGAAAAGGGAGGTTTATATGTCAGAAGGTCTCCTTGGAAACACACACAGACACTTTCTTATGCCACAAACCAAAGTGCAGAAGAATGAGAAGTCTTAGATATTGCTATAAGGGAGATAGATGGCCCTTGATGTGGCTGGAAACTTGATTTCAAATAGAGCTAAATGATCAAAGTCAGGTCCCTAGTTGGAAAGGTTCAGATGACCACTTTATAGATGTTGTAGCTACAGTTTCAGGCAGAGGACCTACAAGAAAGAGAGCATTCTTTTTTTTCCCATCTTTATTAACTTGAGTATTTGGTATTTACATTTCAATTGTTATTCCCCTTCCTGGTTTCCGGGCCAACATCTCCCTAACCCTTTTCCCTCCCCTTCTCTGTGGGTGTTCCCCTCCCCATCTTCCCCCCATTACTGCCTTCCCCCCAACAATCATGTTCGCTGGGGATTCAGTCTTGGCAGGACCGAGGGTTATGTTGAACATTATTATTATTATTATTATTATTGTTATTATTGTTACTATTGTTATTATTAATATTATTTGGTGGAGGGGGACCTTGGTGTTGAGGCATAAGCTTTGCTTGAATAGGACAAGAGTATGGTGTAGAGTTCTGCCTTCCATCATGTTGTCTAGATACAAAGCAGATGTTGAGTCACAATATATCACTCCTGGGAAGCCCTGTGTCCACTACTGAGGAGACTAACTCCAAAAGAACTGCTTCATGATAGAGTGGATGCTCTGGGGGTACACAGAAGAGCATATCCAAGAATATCCCAGTGGCAGGGGAAAATATAGCTTCCCTCAGCAGTTTGACTACATAAGGATATTCTCATTTACTGTTGAAGTGCTGTGAGACAGTATAGACAGATGTCAAAATTAGCTTGAGAGAGGACAAGGCCTGAACTTTAGTAAGGTTCTACCCATCTCATTCACAGATAACTGCTAGCCAAATTAGAGCAAGTCAATTTCAGTGGTATTTTTCTCATCTGCAAAACTATGCAGAGTCCTCTCCCAGAGTTGGAAGTACAATAGGATTACTGTACAGAAACAGTTGTGTAGTTCGCTGGTTCCTAACAGCCGTACATCACAATCCTTCCTGGCCATTGCCCTTAGCTGAAAGAACCACCATGGAGGCAATTTGTATCAAGTGATCGATTGATCAATGGAATAGAGTAAGTCCTGGCCTAGTTTCCTCTGCTTGGAGCAACTTTTAAATTTGATCTCATCTTTCGAGATCCTTGGGGGATCTACTGAGGGAATTTAAGACCAGAAGTCAAGATTGCTTTTTCCTAGACTTGTGTCCTTTGGTTTTTTCCTTTATGGAGTTAACACTGAGGTCACTTCCTGATACTCAGACCTCCTGTATGCTAAGCCCCAGCTCAAAGACTTTAACTGAAATGAGTTAACTCTCAAAGACTCTAGACCTCATCTGCCAGTGCCATAACTCAGCTCTTCCCTTTGTTCACTGCAGTATGTGGAATGGTCTCTTCATCTCTGGGTACCACTTACTCATTTCCTAAATGGAGAGCATAATACTTTCCCCTCTAGATCATTACTGGAGTGAATGACAATAGCTATGAAGATAAGAAGTTCCTGCCTACCATATAAGGCAGGATGGAGCCACTCTCTGTGGTTTTAATGATTGTGGCCTTCATGTGTATTGGAAAGTAAAGGAGCTTTGTAGTATTATGTTTGGTCACCTGCTCTTCCCATGAACTATGTGGCCTGTTTTCACCCTCCTGTATCATTATTGTACTCCAAGGAAATTCTGGAGATCATAACAATGTCCATGGAATGTATGGTGCATGGTACAATCCATTTACCTTTATTAGCATACTTAAAAATTAGTGCTTGAGTGATTGAAGAAATGGCTTACTTGGTAAGGTGCTTTCAGGACAAGTGGGAGGACTTGGATTTGAGTTCTCAGCACCTACAAAAGAAGCTAGCTTAACAGTAAATACCTCTCGCCCTACAGTGCAGTTGTGGCATAGGAAGACTGGAGTATCCTTGAGTCTTCTTGGCTAACTTAATCCATGAACTCCAAGTAAAGTGAGATCTTGTTTCAAAATAACATAGATACCAATATAGGGAGATAGCAAACTCTTGACCTCTGCTCTCTGCATGTGCTTAGATGTGTATGTACAATCACACACACACACACACACACACACACACACACACACACACACACACGCACACGCACATATATACATGATATTGATTTATGTAAGAATGTATTCACTTGTCTCTGTAAGATGAGGGGCTCTTTCCTGGCAATGATAGAAGAAGCACAGTTCTGAATCCGAAATCAAGCACAGAGTGAGCATTCCATAATATCTAAGGATTCACTATGAACTCTGCAGCGTCTCATATTATCACAAAAATATAAAACTGAATCATGTTTTCTGAGGATTCCAGGGTTCTCTATTCAAAGGAAAAACCCTAATGAACTTACTTCTTGTGAATGTTGCTTCATAGTGCCATAGCTCCGTGAATAATTTTTATCACACAGAATTTGAGAGTCAGGGGTCACTTTCACAACCCTCCTTTTAACTAACACCTATTGCAGGGGCTTATCCTTTGAACTTGGGATATACAGTTCTTCCAATGTGCTTCCCACAATGTTTCCATAGCAACTAATTCCAAGAAACAAGACTATCTCCTTCTTCATATGACTTTCTTCTTCCCTGTGGGCCATTCTAGGGGACACTGAGCAGTTGGGATGAGACTCAGGTCACTTTTCCAAATGTTTTACAGCTGCCAAGAGCAGGTGCGCCTATTAAATAAATTACTCAAGCTTCATACAGACAGGTGTATAATCTTCCTATGCCTTTAAAGATGTGAGTACTGTCATCAGCTCCATTATTGAGGAATCTTTGAACTCTATGAGAAGACTCATCATCTAGTAGTATGGGGCTAGATGGGATGCAAATCTTTGTAACCACTAGGGTGCACATAGGCTTATAGTTTTTCTTTGCTGATTATTTTTTTTCTTTAGTGTAGACCACACAATTGTTTCAATGTGTGGACTTTTAATGCGAAAATACAATAACATGGGATTCAGCACCACTTCCTTATAGTCAAGAGTCAATTTGTAATGTATAAATTTCCTTCACCTGTTGGAGGAAGAAGGCGATGTTTTAAAACATCTTGACTTTTGCTTTTAAACAATGATGTTCAGAATGTGATATTCTCACATAGTCTCTAAGATCAAAGGCAGAAGAGTCAAGTAAAGGAAAGGGTTAATTGATGAGCCACTCAGGATAGCACGTTGGTCTATGGGATATGTTATCTGGTCCTGTCTATATGTCTGTGCTTTGTAGGCATTGCATATACACTGCCTGAGTGTTTCCTGGGACGAATCATATGGCAGGTCATAGGCTGTGTAGGAAATCCTGTTGCAGAATCTTGGTTTTGTGATCAACTTCCATAGATCTCCAGTGAGCTGCCCTAGGCTTGCCCTCCAGCAGTAATCCTGATTGAAATGAGAAGAAATAGGCACAGACATTCATTCACTCTTTCAATCTTCAATGTCAAGTCTAGAATCTATGTGAGAGTGTTCTTGAAATGAATGACACTAACAGACAAGTTTATTATGGGTTCTTCATGGAATCTGTCTGCCATTCTCTCAGGTCTTTATGGCCATGCCGTGGTCCACACTTTTTGTTTGGGAGTAGTTAATGAAATCTGTTGAATCATTCTTTATAGTGCAGAATGTGGCAATCTTTTTTTTTTGTTTCTTTAATTCTGTTCATACTTCAAAATAATAAATAGGAGGTGGTTCTATAATCATACAACTTTAATGTATGACAAGTTGTAATAATATCTAATCATTTTTGTTTGTTTTACCTAATAATTCAGTACATATTGTAAATTTCTAGCATGACAAAGATTCTAAATTTTATCAATATTTACTTTTGATATTTTATATTTTGAGGATACTTTGCTAGGAATTTATAGTATAGAGATTACTTCAAGATTCTATATTCATTTTTTAAGTCTTTATATGATAATGTCTATCTCATATAACAGTAATATAAGACAACTATATCTTAGTTATTATTTCCTTATATATTGGTTGATACTTTCAAATTATAGTGTAAAGACTTTTAGTTATTATTTTTTAAAAGATTTACTTATTTTATGTGTATGAGTACACTGTGCATGTCCTGAGACACACAGGAAGAGGACATTAGATCCCATTATAGATGGTTGTAGCCACCATGTGATTTCTGAGACCTCCACTCAGGACCTCTGGAAGAGCAGTTAGTGCTTTTAACTGGTGAGCTATCTCTCCAGCTCGGACTTGTAGTTATTTTTAAATTTTCTTCTAAGGTCTTTAATAAAAGGAGCTTTATCAATTTATATATCTTAGGACATATTGATTTATTGTCTACAATTTTCAGGGGTGTTGCATTTTCTAGGCATTTTTTGAGCTCTGTCTAATCCCCTAATTTTGGTTCCTCCATTGAATTGCTTCTTTTTGCATTTTTATTTCATTACCATGTTTTCTTTTATTATATTGAATTTTATGTAATAATACTTTGTGTATAAATGTTTACTCTTCTCATACTTTCCTGGGACTTGATAATGACAAATCTACACATTTTCAACAAGAGAAAATTTATTAGGTCCACTGAGATTTAGATTATTTCTCTAAATTTTTAGGTTCAATTGATTTTTAAAACCACAAACCTGACAATATTGTGATTGCTATGGTTGTGATTTTATTTCAGTATTAGCTGCTGTACACTGGTTGCTGAATAGAGACATACTTATATTAAGTACTCATTCCCTGAATGCTGATTTTCTCCTTATTTTACCTTGAACTAACAATCTTCCCTCTTTGGTCTCTATAATTTTGGAATTACTTGTGTGAATCTATGTTCTCTGCTCTCAGTTCCCTTTGTTTGTGTCTTTCTTCTCTTTATAGTATTATTAAGTATTCTTGAGAAATTCTTGAGATTTCTTTCCTTTAAAATATTTTTTTTATGTATTTAATCTGTTCCCTTGTCCAATTTCCTTCTTTGGTTCTCTTTTTAACTACATTCTTTGATGCTCTAACTTGAAATCAATCTACTTTGTCCAGTTTACTGGACAAATATCACCCTTATCTAGAAACATCTTCATAGGCATATTCAGAATAATGCTTAATCCATATTGTATCCTTTGAAACTCAGTCAAGTTGACATGTAAGATTTATCATGAAAGATACACACCACCTCCACTATTATTTTGCCGTAACTAAATGCATATGAAACCACTTTAAATAAGGTCATAATCTGTGATATTAGTGCTATGACCTTCAACAAAGGAATTTTGGATGGGGAGCCACATCTGTATAAAAAAATGAAACATTTCAAAATCAGTTATTTACTTACTGATTCTGCCAGTGATTGAACCTAAGATGTTACTCATGTTAGGTGAGTGTATTGAACTGTACTCTCAACTTGTAGTTGCTTGTTTAAATAATATATGCCTAGGTAATTTTATAATGTATAGCTGTCATTCTTGATATCTGAGGTTGAGTGCTTGGGAGTTGTTTATGTATTTGCCAACACTTTTCTTGTACATTTGGTGATTTTTGTTTTCAACTCATATTCTATAAAATATGAGTTTTCCTCACACTGTTTCCCTGAAGGTCTGCATTTGAGATATATTCTCCAGGAAAGAATTGTACTTATATTGCCTCACAAACATCCTTCAAGAAAGTCTAATCTCATCTGGGCGTTCCTAAGTAATGTCACGGTGGGTCTTAGTTTCTCTCTTTTATTCCTGAATTCAGTCTGAATTTCCCTTGAACCTCTGGTTGGTCCAAATTTCTATAAGCCCAGACCCTATTGGCAATGCTGGATAAGACACTGGGTATAACAATGTTTATTTCTCTCCCGAACATGGTCTGTATTCCAGGCTGAATTTTCCAGATTTTTTTTGTTTACATATTAGTTTGGAAGTGTAAGTTTGAATAAGACAATAGTACATAATAACATCTGTGTTAGGACATGGCATTTTGATGAAGAAGACATACAGACACATTCACACACACACACACACACACACACACACACACACATCTACAAAATTACACACACAAGCAGCTTTTTGTTCAAATACATAGGAGAGTTAAACATAATCCAAAACCCATGGACAAGCAACAGATTTTGGGATAGTCCGCATTCTAGTTGTTTGAAACCCACATAAAGACTCATCTGCTCATCTGCTACATATGTGTGGGGTGGCCTAGGGTGTGGTTTATTCTTTGCTTATGGTTCAGTTGCTAAGAGCCCCAAGGGTCCAGGTTAGTTCACTCTGTTGGTTTTCCTGTGGAATTTCTAACCCCTCTGGGGCCCCCAATCCTTCCTCCTATGCTTCCAATTAAGAGTCCCCAAGCTCCAACCACTGTTTGGCTGTGGGGATATGTATTTGTCTAAGTCAGCAGCTGATTGGGGCCTCTCAGAAGATGTCTGTGCTAGCCTCCTGTTTGCATGTCTGTGGGATGGGTCTCAAATTGTGCCAGTTATTGGTTGGCCATTTCATCAGTCTCTTCTCTACCCCTTCTCCATCTCTGCATATCTTGTAAACAGGATAAATTTTGTGATGAAAATTTTATGGGTGGATTGTTGTCCCTATCACTCTACTGGGATTCTTGCCTGGCTACAGAAGGTGCCCTTTTCAGGTTCCATATCCCTAATGTGGCAAGTCACACCCAAGGAAACCTTCATTTATTCTTGAGCTTCTCCCTTAACCCAGGTCTCCACCTCATCCTGAAAATAGCCCCCACCTCCCCACCCTTGTCAATTGAAGATTTCTATTCCTTCTCATAGTGATATAGCTATCTCTCCTGTCCCTCCCCACATCTGATCCTGAACTCCCTCCATTTCCTTCCCCATCCCCTCTCCTAAACACTTCCCTCCCTCCATCTCTCCCTTATGATTATTTTATTCTGCCTTCTAAATTAGATTCAAGCATTCTCACTTGTACCTCCCTTCTTGTTTAGTTTCTTTGGGTCTGTAAAGTGTAGCCTGGGTATCTTTTATTTTGTGATTAATATCAAGTTATAAGTGAGTGCATACAATGCACATTCTTTTGGGTCTGGGTTACCTCACTCAGGATGATATTCTACAATTTCATCATTTTGCCTGCAAAATTAATGATATCTTGGTTTTCAATAGCTGAATAGTATTCCATTGTGTAGATGGACAATATTTTTTATCCATTATTTAGTTGAGGGACATCTTGGCTGCTCCCAGTTTCTAGCTATAACAAATAAAACTTCTATGAACATAGTTGAGAAAGTGTCTTTGTGCAATGATGTAGTATATTTTGGGAATATTTCCAGGAGTTCTATATCTGGGTCTTCAGGTTATTTGAGAAACTGACAAATTGATTTCCAAGGCGATTGTACAAGTTTACACTTCCACCTTGCTCCATATCCTCACCAGCATGGGTAACTCTTGAGTTTTTTATCATAGCAATTCTGATGGTTGTGAGATAGAAGTTCAGAGCTGTTTGATTTGCATATCCATGATGACTGAGCACTATGAACTTGACTTTTAGCCCTTTGAGACTCCTATGCTGAGAGTTTTCTGTTTAGCCTGTCCACATTTTTAATTGCATTATTTGGTCTGTTGGCATCTGATTTCTTCAGTCCTTCATAAATTGTAGATATTAGCCCTCTGTCAAATGTAGGTTTGGTGAAGATCCTTTCCCAGTCTGTAGACTGCTATTCTTTCAAATTGACAGTGTCATTTGATTTACAGAAGCTTTGCAGTTTCATAAGGTTCCATTTATCAATTGTTGATCTTAGAGCCAAAGCCATTGGTGTTTTGTTCAAGAAATTGTCTTCTATACAGATGTACAAGTGTGTGTTGTGGTTTGCCCTGAAGTTATCTGTATTTTGATGCTAATAATTCCACTGCCCCAAGGACAGCTGCCTAGTCACATACTCAGGAATCAGGTGACTTTACCAGAGCCTTCTCCCCATTGAATTTGTAAAGTACAGGTGAGGGGCAAGATAGAAGGAGGCCTGTCATTGGAGGAGAAGGAAGGATGGGCGGGAGAGAAGTTTGAAGGAGGAGGAGGAGACTGGAACGGAAAAGAAGAGACAGGAGGGACAGGGAGAGAAGCCGTGGCAGGACAATATGGCGGGTGACATTAAGATTCCATGCTGTACCTTTACAGGTGGTTACAAATGTTCTTAAGGGATGGATGATACTGGGATTTGTATGTTTGGGTGGGTAATTATATCTTATCAATTGGGTCAAAGATTATTGTGTTGTGTGTTCTTTTATGTGATGATTTGAGTGTAGGAAAGTGTGCAGTGGCAGGAGACACTGGGCTGCTGAGGAGTTGGGATGTGTTTCCGACAAGTTATCTAGGAGATATCTTGGGGCACTGCGGTGCAGGACCTAGCAGGGTAAAAGACAACTATACTTTTTTATTTTTATATTTTTACAACAACAAATATGTTTAAGGATATTTACCACTTTGTCTTCTATGAGATATAGATTATCTGATTTTATGTTGAGGTCTTTTATCCACTTGGAATTGAGGTGGGTATTTTCTTTTGTTTGTTTTTTTAACAAGGTGATACACTTGGCTCTTCTGTGTTCTTCTAAATGTAGATATAAAGTTATACCAGCCCCATTTGTTGAAGATGTTTTCATTTTTCCAGTATGGTTTTGGCTTCTTTATCAAAAATCAAGTCTCTGTAGCTGTGTGAATTTATTTCTGGGGCTTTGATTTGATTCTACTGATCAATACACAACAGCTTCTTGAGTAAAATTTTGCTTGCTTTCATTTCAGTAAGCTAAATGTAAGTTTGGAACCAGTTAGTTATGATCGTGTAGTAGTTACTTTCTTATTGCTGTGAAAGACATCATGACCAAAACAAGTTATGAAATGAAGGATTTATTTGGGCTTATGCTTCAAATGAGAAGCGAGCCCATCATGGCAGGAAAGGATGACAGCCAGGAGCAAACGTGTTGATGGAAACGGAAGCAGAAATCACATCCTGAACCAAAGCAGAAAGTGGAGAGATAACTGAGTTTATGGCTTTTCAAACATCAAAAGCTCCTCTCACCTGTGACGTACTTCCTCCAGCAAAGCTATACCACATAAATCTACCCAAACAAACTTCCAACTGGTGACCAAATATATAAACATTTTAGCCTCTAAGTGACATTCTCACAAGACTACCATACCATGAAAGGCAAGTAGTATGAAATACTACAGCAGAAACGTGTTTGATAAATTGAATGATATCATGGGCATATAATTTTAGAATGCTAGAAATAGTAAGGCAAGGCTGGAGAGATGGCTAGCTTGTTATGAACACTGTTCCTGCAAAGGGCCCAAGCTCAATTCCTAGCATTCACCACTCATCTATAACTCCAGTTCCAGGGGGATCTGATGCCCTTTTTTGGTCTCCTCAGGCATCCAGTATCATGTGATATACTTACATACATAAAGGTAAAAATACTCAATATAAAATAAAAATAAATTAAAAAAGAAAATCTCAAGGCAATGGAAAATATTTGCCAACCATCATATGAAAAAGTCTCTGAGTATCAATAGAAACTCACGTATAACACATCATGGATTTAGAAGAACTATTGGAAATAGATATGAATAAATAAAAAGTACGTGTGTCTTGGACCTTCTTAGACTGCATATGCAGCACATCATTTACAATCCTCATGTATGCACAGATAATAAAGCCATATGTAAATTTTATATCATCTTAGAAGTTTAAGTAAGAAGTGTTCACTTAACATCAATTCTACAAGTCTATAGGTGAGGCAATCTTCTCTATTAATGTTGAAATTAGCCCTTGATATTCAAAAGTCAAGGCTTCTACATTGCTCAACCAATGAGTTAAAGGCTAGATTACATTGTTACATTTAGGAAAACTGTTTCAATTAAAATAGACCATCTATTGGAGTAATGATTGATTTCACTTACTGTAAATGTTTCTAACCTATGGAAAATAGTACGCTAAACTCAGAGAAATATAAGTAATATAATCAAATGCATTTCTTTTACTATAGATTTTAGTCATCATTTTGTAAGATTCCACTTTTATCCAAGTTGACTCCATTTTCAGTCTTCCATCTCAGGTAGAATATGACTAAGCAGCACAGTAAGATACATGTTCCATGGTCTATCTGTGTCTGCTTACATAATGGAGGATAATGCATAAGGCTAGATGCAGAAAACAAAGCTGCACTCCCAGCACCAATTTGAAGGTGGGAATTTTTTATTCGAACAAACTTAGTTTGTCTTTTCCAAGGGGAAATTTATTGTGGGAACTGAAATGACGATCTTAGGATACCCCTTTGTCTTTTACTGCCTTTCAAGCTCTTCCCTTTACTGATGACCTTCAGTTATTTTCCAATATGTGATAGCTCATAATGTTTGTTATTCTTATGGTTTTTATTGGTTAAAGTAAGCACAGCTGTTATATGAAAAAATTGTTTTTATTGGATATTTTATTTATTTACTTTCCAAATGTTATCCCCTTTCCTGGTTTCCTCTCTGGAACCCCCCCCCAATTCCATCCTGCTTCTATAAGGGTGCTCCCCCACCCACCCTCCCACCACTCCTGCCTCCTTGCCCTGGCATTTCCCTACACTTGGGCATCGAGCCTTCCCAGAACCAAGGGCCTGCCTTTCCTTCCATTGATGTTTGACAAGGATGTCCTCTGCTACATATGTAGCTGGAGCCATGGGTCCCTCCATGTGTACCCTTTGTTTGGTGGTTTAGTCCCTGGGAGCTCTGGGTGGTCTGGTTGGTTGATATTGTTGTTCTTCCCATGGGTTACAAATGCCTTCAGCTCCTTCAGTCCTTTCTCTGTTAAGGACTCTATTCTCAGTCCAGTGGTTGGCTGTGAGAGTCTGCCTCTGCATTTGTCAGACTCTGGAAGAGCCTCTCTTTGAAAAAAATTGCCTATAAATCCATTTGTTTCACAATAATCAATTTGCATAGACTCCACAAATATGCTTCTGTAACTTTTTAGATCCAAATAAGAACCAAATAAAAGACTTCCATTTATGGTGAGCCAATCTGATTAGATTCCTAGTTTGGTACACTATAAGCATGCAAGATAGTCACCCTGAGAGACAGCAGGACATTCACATTTATTTAACCATATATATATATATATATATATATATATATATATATATGTGTGTGTATATATATATATATATGTATGTATATATATGTATATATATATAAATTGTAGCAGACTCTCTTTTTTTTTTTTTTTTATTAACTTGAGTATTTCTTATATACATTTCGAGTGTTATTCCCTTTCCCGGTTTCCGGGCAAACATCCCCCTCCCCCCTCCCCTTCCTTATGGGTGTTCCCCTCCCAACCCTCCCCCCATTGCCGCCCTCCCCCCATAGACTAGTTCACTGTGGGTTCAGTCTTAGCAGGACCCAGGGCTTCCCCTTCCACTGGTGCTCTTACTAGGATATTCATTGCTACCTATGGGGTCAGAGTCCAGGGTCAGTCCATGTATAGTCTTTAGGTAGTGGCTTAGTCCCTGGAAGCTCTGGTTGCTTGGCATTGTTGTACTTTTGGGGTCTCGAGCCCCTTCAAGCTCTTCCAGTTCTTTCTCTGATTCCTTCAATAGGGGACCTATTCTCAGTTCAGTGGTTTGCTGCTGGCATTCGCCTCTATATTTGCTGTATTCTGGCTGTGTCTCTCAGGAGCGATCTACATCCGGCTCCTGTCGGTCTGCACTTCTTTGCTTCATCCATCTTGTCTAATTGGGTGGCTGTATATGTATGGGCCACATGTGGGGCAGGCTCTGAATGGGTGTTCCTTCAGTCTCTGTTTTAATCTTTGCCTCTCCCTTCCCTGCCAAGGGTATTATTTTTCCTCATTTAAAGAAGGAGTGAAGCATTCACATTTTGATCATCCGTCTTGAGTTTCGTTTGTTCTAGGGATCTAGGGTAATTCAAGCATTTGGGCTAATAGCCACTTATCAATGAGTGCATACCATGTATGTCTTTCTGTGATTGGGTTAGCTCACTCAGGATGATATTTTCCAGTTCCAACCATTTGCCTACGAATTTCATAAACTCGTTGTTTTTGATAGCTGAGTAATATTCCATTGTGTAGATGTACCACATTTTCTGTATCCATTCCTCTGTTGAAGGGCATCTGGGTTCTTTCCAGCTTCTGGCTATTATAAATAAGGCTGCGATGAACATAGTGGAGCACGTGTCTCTTTTATATGTTGAGGCATCTTTTGGGTATATGCCCAAGAGAGGTATAGCTGGATCATCAGGCAGTTCAATGTCCAATTTTCTGAGGAACCTCCAGACTGATTTCCAGAATGGTTTTACCAGTCTGCAATCCCACCAACAATGGAGGAGTGTTCCTCTTTCTCCACATCCTCGCCAGCATCTGCTGTCACCTGAGTTTTTGATCTTAGCCAATCGCACTGGTGTGAGGTGAAATCTCAGGGTTGTTTTGATTTGCATTTCCCTTATGACTAAAGATGTTGAACATTTCTTTAGGTGTTTCTCAGCCATTCGGCATTCCTCAGCTGTGAATTCTTTGTTTAGCTCTGAACCCCATTTTTTAATAGGGTTATTTGTTTCCCTGCGGTCTAACTTCTTGAGTTCTTTGTATATTTTGGAAATAAGGCCTCTATCTGTTGTAGGATTGGTAAAGATCTTTTCCCAATCTGTTGGTTGCCGTTTTGTCCTAACCACAGTGTCCTTTGCCTTACAGAAGCTTTGCAGTTTTATGAGATCCCATTTGTCGATTCTTGATCTTAGAGCATAAGCCATTGGTGTTTTGTTCAGGAAATTTTTTCCAGTGCCCATGTGTTCCAGATGCTTCCCTAGTTTTTCTTCTATTAGTTTGAGTGTGTCTGGTTTGATGTGGAGGTCCTTGATCCACTTGGACTTAAGCTTTGTACAGGGTGATAAGGATGGATCGATCTGCATTCTTCTACATGTTGCCCTCCAGTTGAACCAGCACCATTTGCTGAAAATACTATCTTTTTTCCATTGGATGGTTTTGGCTCCTTTGTCAAAAATCAAGTGACCATAGGTGTGTGGGTTCATTTCTGGGTCTTCAATTCTATTCCATTGGTCTATCTGTCTGTCTCTGTACCAATACCATGCAGTTTTTATCACTATTGCTCTGTAATACTGCTTGAGTTCAGGGATAGTGATTCCCCCTGAAGTCCTTTTATTGTTGAGGATAGCTTTAGCTATCCTGGGTTTTTTGTTATTCCAGATGAATTTGCAAATTGTTCTGTCTAACTCTTTGAAGAATTGGATTGGTATTTTGATGGGGATTGCATTGAATCTGTAGATTGCTTTTGGTGTAGCAGACTCTCTTAACTAATTTTTCATCATGCTAATGATTTTCCTTTGCAATCACTAGTACTATTAGAAGGAGTCACAGCCAGATCTAGAACCATTTGTAGTCAACATTATGTGGGAGCAAGGGTGCTAAAAACAAACTACAACGAAAGCAAGCATTAGAGTCTGGCTCTTAATTTAACTAAATGTCAATCTAATGAAAAATTAATCAATATTCAATTATCATTCACAATAAGCATTACCTTATCCATTTTTCAGCTAGACTTAATTTGCAACTGAAATGATACTGCTGATGAAAAACTTTTTCCAAGTCTTTATCAACACTGAACACTGAACATGGAAGAGTTACAAACAGCTTTTAGTCTGTTAAGAGAAAAGTGATAATGACCAGTATAAAATGAAATTGGAAAAACACTGGAGTAAGGATGGAAGGTCCTGGGCTCTTGAACACCTCTGTTTTTCAGTTGGACTAAAAAAATCCAAGAAGAGAGAATGTGGATAGAATAAGAGAAGGGAAGAACAAGTGGAAAAATAGGTCACTTCTTCAACAAGAGCAAAAAAAAAAAAAAAAACCAAAACAAAACAAAAACAAAACAAAAAACAAAAATAAACTGTGTTGGTAAAGACAGTTGAAGTAGGATCTGATGACATCAAACTCAACTCTTGAAAAGTCATGGTTGGTGAAGGGAGTCAGGATGGTAGAGGTTGGTCAGTGTCATTATGTCATTGCAATAAGCCTATGGCTTTGTCTTAGAAGTTAAGTAAAGTGAGTCAGACAGTACTACATGCTATCCTCATACACTGATATTGAAAACCTGAGTATAGGATGGGGCATTCTGGGAAGGAAGGAGAGGGGACATAAAAAGAGGCTAGGTGTTTTAAGGGCACAATTTATTCATGCACTTAAAAGTAACTTCTACTATATTCCCTGAGGCTCAGACAACCTTGTGAAAGAGAAATATAAAAATATGATGTAAAAACTTGAAAGTATTTGAAAGGTCACAAACTACTAGTTCCTAGGCTCAATACAACTATTATAATTTTTTATTTACATCAACCACACCTTCTTTCACTGGGGCCACACAAGACTACCTCCATAAAAACAGGGATCAGATCAAGGGGGCTTGCCCCTTTTCTCTAAATTATTGGCTATTAATAGATTCTGGGAGAGAGAGAATCATTGTCATTAGATGCATACCCTCTGCTAAGACATAAGCCCCAATCAGTAACTCCAAGCAATGGTCACACAGTGACCTTTATTAATCTTATATCACAAAATAAAACCAAAAGGTGTGTGTGTGTGTGTGTGTGTGTGTGTGTGTGTGTTTGTGTGTGTAAGAGAAAAAGGTGGGCAGCAGTGGGTGGTAGAGAAGTGGGAGGTGGGGAGGTGAGAACACTCAATATTTATGATTGATTGCTTTTAGAAAGAAATAATAAAATCTAAAATAAAAGTAAATGATGGAAGTGAATCACATTGATATGTCTATTCTGAAGACTCATTAGTCAAGAATTAAATTTAAAAGGGAGAAAGAGAGAGAGAGGCAGACAGACAGACAGACAGACAGACTCTTGGAAGGACTTAAGAAAATAGGCAGTTGGCTCTCAAGGTGTTTGCCACTGAAAACCTCCACATGCAATCATGTACCCACAGCTAAGACCACACAATGACCAGGGGAACAATGAGAGGATGCCGAGACTCTGGACCCCAACTCCTCAGAGCTGACGTTAGGTTTTCTGCTCTTTCTGTATAATGTTTACCTTCTAGAACAGATATAGGAAAAATTCTGAAGACAAAAATATCTGGTTAGTTAATAAAACTTAAGTAATTCTGGCCCAAATTGTGTTTTTAAATTTCTTTCAAACTAAGTTCTAGCACCTGGGAAGGGTTTTTAGGAAATCAGAGAGTTCACAAGTAGCTCTCAAGAGAGTTTCTCAGACTATAACTTGAGGACTTAGATTCAGTAAATCAGACTTGAAAATGAATAGACAGGGGAACTGATCCCCAAACCAGCTGTTTACTTGGCAATAGCCTGATCTGTTGCATGTTCAATTGTGGTGTGTAGAGGGAGATGGGGAATAGCAAAAGAAACAAGTTGACTTTAAGTTAGATTTGGGAACTGTAAAGTTAGTTTCTGGAAGGTACATGCGCTTGTAACCCACATCTGTTAGTTTACTGGAAATGAAGTAAATTACAGTGTACAAGGGACAAGTCTATAGCTCAGCTGCAGTTGAAAGGACTCACTTGTTGTGCCAAGGAATTCCTTCTTACCATTTAGTCCAAGACCCAAGTAACCAGTCGTTCATCAGCTACCAATATCTACTCATTGAGGCTGTTGTAGTGAATTGCTTTAGTTCCATTCTTTTATTTGCACATTTAGTTGCAATTGTGTGTGTGTGTGTGTGTGTGTGTGTGTGTGTGTGTGTGTGTGTGTGTACACGGGCATTCAATATCCAGAGAAGCAAAATGAGGAATTTCGATCCCCTGAAACCAGTGACAGATGGTTGTGAGCATCCCAAGGTGTGAGTCTGTACTGAGCTCTGATCCTCTGCAATAGCAACAAGCCCTCTTAACTGCCAAGACAGTTATTCGGCTCCCATATTGTCAACTTCTGACTGTTTAGACTACAGCAGTGACACGTAGGGAGCAGGCAGAGACATACAACATTTCCCAATGCCTGTCCCTACTGTCTGTAAGCAGACTTATTAGAGGCATGAGAAAGAGTGAGTTCTCAGAGGTTATGAGAAGGGGTAGGTCAACAAAACAATGTGTGCATAGAATCCACAATGCTGACATAGGAACTTGATAAACAATAAAATAGTTATTAATTGATTATATTCAAAGTATTCAGCAATTACATTACTCAAATTGGATAAGGCCTAGGGATCTTGTAATTCTTTTCTCATCTTTTAAACACACACACACACACACACACACACACACACACACACACACACACTGTAAATAAAGAGATCAAGAGAAAGCTTCCATTGGAGACTATTGGGCTTGTGATATAACCAGGCTTAGTTTGCCTCATAATTGTGTATTTGTCTCCTAGCCCATCAAGTGATACAGATGACATACATAAATCTTTTATGTCATTTATATTTCCATGAGGGGGGCTACATAAAGACAGAAAACATAAGCAACATTGCTGAAGAGAATAATCATGAGACACATTCCTTTGAGCCCTTTGGCGTTGTGAATTGTAGTCTGTAAGTCAACTCATAGCAAACATACCTGTGTTGTAGCTTGGTTTTCTCCACTTATACTCTACAGGTTGCTGCATAAAAGAGGGTTCCCTCCTACCTCCATCCGCATCCCTGCTCCTTAACGAATTCTCCTCCTCCATTAAAATAGGACAATCAAACATGCTCCGAAGAAAAGATAATAGGGATACCTACCTTCTGACTTCAGTTGATAAATTACTGTAAGCCAAGTGTTTACTAGGGATTGCCACAGCATGAAGCACAATTAGTAGTCTAAGGCTCATTATATCTATTGTGTCTCTCAGATTGAGGCAACCTACAAGTTTAGTCACAGTGAAAGAGCCTCACACTCCTTCCTGGAAAACAAACAAAGCAATTGTTTAATGTGCATCATCCATTCAGAGTAATTCCTACGGAAGCAAGCTGGTTTTATATTCAAGGCAAACATTTTCAATTTTAATATGTTTGCTTACATGAGATGCAGATTGTAATTTAATGGCAGACTGTTTAATTATGCCTTCATTTGTATAAACTGTAATGTTGCTGCTGAATAAATGAAATAAAAATCTCTTTAATTTCCTTCTCAATATTTAATTTAAGTCGATGATAAACAGCGGCCGTCTCTTTGAAACAATGTTAATTAATATCCAGAAGACTCAATTTGTTTTTGGGTGCATGGTATGTGTGCCATGTTGCGTTCGTAATTGAACTGGGAGTATGATTAATAGAGTTAACCTCTGAAAAGAGAAAAAATACTGTGTAATTCTGCTCAATGCATCTCCCTCAATAGAACATGTATAATATGAGCTTTAGATATTTCAGCTGTCCCTATAATTGCTATCTAATATACAGGGCATGTTTGGGGTTTAGGAATGTTTCATATACATATCTCATAGCTATTTAAATTCTTAAAGTATTCATTTTCCATTTAGCTGTGTTTGAACCATTTTGTGCATTTTATTAAAATTATTAAGGTGCAGAGAAGAGTGTGTACAGTAATTTCATTGTGCCCTTTAGACCAGGCACTATTACTGGTTGCAGGGATATAGGGATTTTCTGGAGCAGTAAAAAAAAAATGTCAAGAATCCTGGGTGTGGTCACCATGTCAAAGTCGTGTCACTGATGCTATTACTTGCTGTTTTTATTGTAGTGTCTAGCCTTATAGATGATTTACTTTCACTTAATCCTTATATGATGCCTTCATGAAAACAAAGGCCCAGCTGGGCCCAATAATTATCTGAGAAGACAAATGAGTGAGCAGCAGATGTGATCCAACCAACTCACAAGTTCTCTCATTACACAGTGGACACCAGCCCATGTACTGTGGAAGGATTAGAACGGAAGGGAGAGATTAGTTTTTGAAGTGGGCATAAATTATATCACCTAGTACCTGAGGATTTTATTCTAAAGACCTTTGGCTAGTTCAAAACCAAACATACAGGAGTACTAGCTATCATCAAAGCCAGAAAATGTTCTCTCACAAGGGGCATAGCACGGAAAGGATTGGCAAAATGGTCCAATCTAGAGCCAATACATTCTGAAGAACTCAATGGCCACAGCACGCTGGAAGAAACCATCCATTTTCATAGAGGCCTTCAATGAGGGGTGATCAATTAGTATCTAATGCACAGTAGCAGTAGCTGATGAGAGGATGTAAACTAGCAAGGATTTAGATACTTGTGGCTTGGTTTATTAGATACATAGAGAGAAAATAAAAAAGAAAGAAAGAAACAAAGAAAGAAACAAACAAAGAAAGAAAGAAACAAAGAAAGAAAGAAACAAAGAAAGAACAGCAGCAGCAGGTCCCCTGCCTCTGAGACACTGCTGGAACCTGAAGGGAACGACCAGATAAACAGTTCTCTGCACCCAAATCCTGTGGGAGGGAGAGCTAAACCTTCAGAGAGGCAGACACGCCTGGGAAACCAGAAGAGAATGCACTCTGCCCACATTACTGATTCCAGAGGAAAACACCAAATGCCATCTGGAACCCTGGTGCACAGAAGCTCCCAGAAAGGGTGGCACAGATCTTCCTGGTTGCTGCCCCCACGGAGAGCTCACAGGCAGAACCCCACAAGCAAACTTGAGCCTCGGGATCACAGGTAAGACAAACCTTCCTACTCCAAGCGACCTGCCTAGTGAACTCAGGACGCAGGCCCACAGGAACAGCTGAAGACCTGTAGATAGGAAAAACTACATGTGCGAAAGCAGAACACTCTGTTCCCATAACTGGCTGAAAGAAAACAGGAAAAGAGGTCTACAGCACCCCTGACACACAGGCTTACAGAACAGTCTAGCCACTGTCAGAAATAGAAGAAAAAGTAACACTAGAGATAATCTGATGGTGAGAAGCAAACGCAGGAATCCAAGCAACAGAAACCAAGACTAAATGGCATCATCGGAGCCCAATTCTCCCACCAAAGAAAACACGGAATATCCAAACACACCAGAAAAGCAAGATCTAGTTTCAAAATCATATTTGATCATGATGATGGAGGACTTCAAGAAAGACGTGAAGAACTCCCTTAGAGAAACACAGGAAAGCATAAATAAACAAGTAGAAGCCTACAGAGAGGAATCACAAAAATCCCTGAAAGAATTCCAGTAAAACACAAACAGTTGAAGGAATTAAAAATGGAAATAGAAGCAATCAAGAAAGAACACATGGAAACAACCCTGGATATAGAAAACCAAAAGAAGAGACAAGGAACCATAGATACAAGCTTCACCAACAGAATACAAGAGATAGAAGAGAGAATCTCAGGAGCAGAAGATTCCATAGAAATCATCGACTCAACTGTCAAAGATAATGTAAAGCGGAAAAAGCTACTGGTCCAAAACATATAGGAAATCCAGGACTCAATGAGAAGATCAAACCTAAGGATAATAGGTATAGAAGAGTGTGAAGACTCCCAGCTCAAAGGACCAGTAAATATCTTCAACAAAATCATAGAAGAATACTTCCCTAACCTAAAGAAAGAGATACCCATAAGCATACAAGAAGCCTACAGAACTCCAAATAGATTGGACCAGAAAAGAAACTCCTGCTGTCACATAATAGTCAAAACACCAAATGCACAAAATAAAGAAAGAATATTAAAAGCAGTAAGGGAACCAGTGGAAGGGGAAGCCCTGGGTCCTGCTAAGACTGAACCCCCAGTGAACTAGACTATGGGGGGAGGGCGGCAATGGGGGGAGGGTGGGGAGGGGATCACCCATAAGGAAAGGGAGGGGGGAGGGGGATAAAAAAAATAAATAAAAGCAGTAAGGGAAATAGGTCGAGTAACATATAAAGGCAGACCTATCAGAATCACACCAGACTTTCGCCAGAGACTATGAAAGCCAGAAGATCCTGGAAAGATGTCATACAGACCCTAAGAGAACACAAATGCCAGCCCAGGTTACTGTATCCTGCAAATTTTTCAATTAACATAGATGGAGAAACCAAGATATTCCATGACAAAACCAAATTTACACAATACCTTTCTACAAATCCAGCACTTCAAAGGATAATAAATGGTAAAGCCCACCATAAGGAAGCAAGCTCTACCCTAGAAGAAGCAAGAAACTAATTGTCTTGGCAACAAAACAAAGAGAAGAAAAACACAGAAACATAACCTCATATCCAAATATGAATAAAACATGAAGCAATAATCACTATTCCTTAATATCTCTCAACATCAGTGGCCACAACTCCCCCAAAAAGACATAGAATGACAAACTGGATATGCAACGAAGACCCTGCATTCTGCTGCCTACAGGAAACACACCTCAGAGACAAAGACAGACACTACCTCAGAGTGATAGGCTGGAAAACAACTTTCCAAGCAAATGATCGGAAGAAGCAAGCTGGAGTAGCCATTCTAATATCAAATAAAATCAATTTTCAACTAAAAGTCATCAAAAAAGATAAGGAAGGACACTTCATATTCATCAAAGGAAAAATCCACCAAGATGAACTCTCAATCCTAAATATCTATGCTCCAAATACAAGGGCACCTACATACATAAAAGAAACCTTTCTAAAGCTCAAAACACACATTGCACCTCACACAATAATAGGAGGAGATTTCAACATCCCACTCTCATCAATGGACAGATCTTGGAAACAGAAGTTAAACAGAGACGTAGACAGACTAAGAGAAGACATGAACCAAATGGACTTAACAGATATTTATAGAACATTCTATCCTAAAGGAAAAGGATATACCTTCTTCTCAGTTCCTCATGGTACTTTCTCCAAAATTGACCATATAATTGGTCAAAAAACGGGCCTCAACAGGTACAGAAAGATAGAGATAATCCCATGCGTGCTATCAGACCACCACGGCCTAAAGCTGGTCTTCAATAACAATAAGGGAAGAATGCCCACATACACGTGGAAATTGAACAATGCTCAACTCAATGATAACCTGGTCAAGGAAGAAATAAAGAAAGAAATTAAAGACTTTTTAGAACTTAATGAAAATGAAGGTACAACATACCCAAACTTATGGGACACAATGAAAGCTGTGCTAAGAGGAAAACTCATAGCTCTCAGTGCCTGCAGAAAGAAACAGGAAAGAACATATGTCACCAGCTTGACAGCACACCTAAAAGCTCTAGAACAAAAAGAAGCAAATACACCCAGGAGGAGTAGAAGGCAGGAAATAATCAAACTCAGAGCTGAAATCAGCCAAGTAGAAACAAAAAGGACCATAGAAAGAATCAACAGAACCAAAAGTTGGTTCTTTGAGAAAAATCAACAAGATAGATAAACCCTTAGCCAGACTAATGAGAGGACACAGAGAGTGTGTCCATGGTAACAAAATCAGAAATGAAACGGGAGACATAACTACAGATTCAGAGGAAATTAAAAAAATCATCAGATCTTACTATAAAAACCTATATTCAACAAAACTTGAAAATCTGCAGGAAATGGACAATTTCCTAGACAGTTACCAGGTACTGAAGTTAAATCAGGAACAGATAAACCAGTTAAACAACTCCATAACTCCTAAGGAAATAGAAGCAGTCATTAAAGGTCTCCCAACCAAAAAGAGCCCAGGTCCAGACAGGTTTAGTTCAGAATTCTATCAGACCTTCATAGAAGACCTCATACCAATATTATCCAAACTATTCCACAAAATTGAAACAGATGGATCACTACCGAATTCCTTCTATGAAGCCACAGTTACTCTTATACCTAAACCACACAAAGACACAACAAAGAAAGAGAACTTCAGACCAATTTCCCTTATGAATTTCGATGCAAAAATACTCAACAAAATTCTGGCAAACCGAATTCAAGAGCACATCAAAACAATCATCCATCATGATCAAGTAGGCTTCATCCCAGGCATGCAGGGATGGTTTAATATATGGAAAACCATCAACATGATCCATTATATAAACAAACTGAAAGAACAAAACCACATGATCATTTCATTAGATGCTGACAAAGCATTTGACAAAATTCAACACCCCTTCATGATAAAAGTCCTGGAAAGAATAGGAATTCAAGGCGCATACCTAAACATAGTAAAAGCCATATACAGCAAACCAGTTGCTAACATTAAACTAAATGGAGAGAAACTTGAAGCAATCCCACTAAAATCAGGGACTAGACAAGGCTGCCCACTCTCTCCCTACTTATTCAATATAGTTCTTGTTGTTCTAGCCAGAGCAATCAGACAACAAAAGGAGATCAAAGGGATACAGATTGGAAAAGAAGAAGTCAAAATATCACTATTTGCAGATGATAGGATAGTATATTTAAGTGATCCCAAAGTTCCACCAGAGAACTACTAAAGCTGATAAACAACTTCAGCAAAGTGGCTGAGTATAAAATTAACTCAAATAAATCAGTAGCCTTCCTCTACATAAAAGAGAAACAAGCCAACAAAGGAATTAGGGAAACGACACCCTTCATAATAGTCCCAAATAATATAAAGTACCTTGGTTTGACTTTAACCAAGCAAGTAAAAGATCTGTACAAAAAGAACTTCAAGACTCTGAAGAAAGAAATTGAAGAAGTCCTCAGAAGATGGAAAGATCTCCCATGCTCATGGATTGGCAGGATCAATATAGTAAAAATGGCCATTTTACCAAAAGCGATCTACAGATTCAATGCAATCCCCATCAAAATACCAATCCAATTCTTCATAGAGTTAGACAGAACAATTTACAAATTCATCTGGAATAACAAAAAACCCAGGATAGCTAAAACTATCCTCAACAGTAAAAGGACTTCAGAGGGAATCACTATCCCTGAACTCAAGCAGTATTACAGAGCAAGAGTGATAAAAACTGCATGGTATTGGTACAGAGATAGACAGATAGACCAATGGAATAGAATTGAAGTCCCAGAAATGAACCCACACACCTATGGGCACTTGATTTTTGGCAAAGGAGCCAAAACCATCAAATGGAAAAAGGTAGCATTTTCTTTTTTTTTCTTTTCCTTCTTTTTTTTTTTTTTTTTCGGAACTGGGGACCGAACCCAGGGCCTTGCACTTGCTAGGCATGCGCTCTACCACTGAGCTAAATCCCCAACCCCTAAAAGATAGCATTTTCAGCAAATGGTGCTGGTTCATCGGTAGGTCAACATGTAGAAGAATGCAGATCGATCCATGCTTATCACCCTGTACAAAGCTTAAGTCCAAGTGGTTCAAGGACCTCCACATCAAACCAGATACACTCAAACTAATAGAAGAAAAACTAGGGAAGCATCTCAAACACATGGGCACTGGAAAAAATTTCCTGAACAAAACACCAATGGCTTATGCTCTAAGATCAAGAATCGACAAATGGGATCTGCATTTGCAAAGCATCTATAAGGCAAAGGACACTGTGGTTAGGACAAAATGGCAACCAACAGATTGTGAAAAGATCTTTACCAATCCTACAACAGATAGAGGGCTTATATCCAAAATATACAAAGAACTCAAGAAGTTAGACCGCAGGGAGACAAATAACCCTATTAAAAAATGGGGTTCAGAGCTATACAAAGAATTCACAGCTGAGGAATGCTGAATGGGTGAGAAACACCTAATGAAATGTTCGACATCTTTAGTCATAAGGGAAATGCAAATCAAAACAACCCTGAGATTTCACCTCACACCAGTGAGAATGGCTCAGATCAAAAACTCAGGGGACAGCAAATGCTGGCGAGGATGTGGAGAAAGAGGAACACTCCTCCATTGTTTGTGGGATTGCAGACTGGTACAACCATTCTGGAAATCAGTCTGGAGGTTCCTCAGAAAATTGGACATTGAACTGCCTGAGGATCCAGCTATACCTCTCTTGGGCATATACCCAAAAGATGCCCCAACATTTAAAAAAGACACGTGCTCCACTATGTTCATCGCAGCCTTATTTATAATAGCCAGAAGCTGGAAAGAACTCAGATGCACTTCAACAGAGGAATGGATACAGAAAATGTGGTACATCTACACAATGGAATAATACTCAGCTATCAAAAACAATGACTTTATGAAATTCATAGGCAAATGGTTGGAACTGGAAAATATCATCCTGAGTGAGGTAACCCAATCACAGAAAAACACACATGGTATGCACTCATTGGTAAGTGGCTATTAGCCCAAATGCTTGAATTACCCTAGATGCCTAGAACACATGAAACTCAAGACGGATGATCAAAATGTGAATGCTTCACTCCTTCTTTAAAAGGGGAACAAGAATACCCTTGGCAGGGAATAGAGAGGCAAAGATTAAAACAGAGACAGAAGGAACACCCATTCAGAGCGTGCCCCACATGTGGCCCATACATATACAGCTACCCAATTAGACAATATGGATGAAGCAAAGAAGTGCCAGCAGACAGGAGCCGATGTAGATCGCTCCTGAGAGACACAGCCAGAATACAGCAAATACAGAGGTGAATGCCAGCAGCAAACCACTGAACTGAGAATAGGACCCCTGTTGAAGGAATCAGAGAAAGAACTGGAAGAGCTTGAAGGGGCTCGAGACCCCAAAAGTACAACAATGTCAAGCAACCAGAGCTTCCAGGGACTAAGCCACTACCTAAAGACTATACATGGACTGACCCTGGACTCTGACCTCTTAGGTAGCATTGAATATCCTAGTAAGATCACCAGTGTAAGGGGAAGCCCTGGGTCCTGCTAAGACTGAACCCCCAGTCAACATGATTGTTGGGGGGAGGGCGGCAAAGGGGGAGGTTGGGGAGGGGAACACCCATAAAGAAGGGGTTAGGGGGATGTTGGCCTGTAAACGGGGAAAGGGAATAACACTTGAAATGTAAATAAGAAATACTCAAATTAATAAAAATAAATAAATAAATAAATAAATAAGAAAAAAGAAACAATGAAAGAAAGGAAGGAAGAAAACAAAAGAAAGAAAGGATATAGATATAAAGATAGAATAGTTCTTTTTTCCCTTTTTTCTTTTTTCATTTGGTATTTTTTATTTACATTTCTAATTGCCCCTACCCAATGAACCACCCCTTCCCACTTCCCTGGGAGCTCTGGTTCGATGGTAGTATTGTTCTTATGGGGATGCAAGACACTTCAGCTCCTTCAATCCTTTCTCTAATTCCTTCAACGGGGACCACACTCTCAGTTTGGACAGTATTTGTATTAGGTCTTCTATGAAGGTCTGGTCTGATAGAATTTTACACTACATCCATCTGGTCCTAGGTTTTTTTTTTCTTGGAAGACTTTTAATACCTGCTTTTACAGTGGGAGACTTCAATACCCCACTCTCAATAGTGAACCAATCGTGGAAACAGTAACTAAAGAGAGACACCAAGAAACTAATAGAAGTTATGAACCAAATGGATTTAACAGATATTTATAGAACATTTTATCCTAAAACAAAAGAACATACCTTCTTCTCAGCACCTCATGGTACCTTCTCCAAAATTGACCATGTAGTCAGCCACAAAACAGGACTCAACAGATAAAAGAAGTTTGAAATAATCACATGCATCCTATCAGATCACCACGGACTAAGGCTGATCTTCAATAACAACAAAAATAACAGAAAGGCTCGTACACACAGAAGTTGAACAATGCTCTATTCAATGATAACTTGGTCAAGGAAGAAATAAAGAAATTAAAGATATTTTAGAATTTAATGAAAATGAAGGCACAACATACCCAAACTTATGGACACAATAAAAAGAGTGCTAAGAGGAAAACTCATAGCCCTCAGTGCCTCCAAAAAGAAACAGGAGAGAGCATACATTAACGGCTTGACAGCACAACTAAAAGCTCTAGAACAAAAAGAAGAAAATACACCCAAGAGGAGTAGAAGGCAGGACATAATCAAACTCAAGGCTGAAATCAACCAAGTAGAAACCAAAAGAAGTATAAAAAGAATCAAAAAACTAGGAGCTGGTTCTTTGACAAAGTCAACAAGATAGATAAAACCTTAGCAAGACTAACCAGAGGGCAGAGAGAGAGAGAGAGAGAGAGAGAGAGAGAGAGAGAGAGAGAGAGAGAGAGAGAGAGAGGGAGGGAGGGAGGGAGGGAGGGAGGGAGGGAGGGAGAGAGAGAGAGAGAGAGAGAGAGAGAGAGAGAGAGAGAGAGAGAGAATCCAAATTAACAAAATCAGAAATGAAAAGGGAGACATAACAGAATCTGAGAAAATTCAAAAAATCAGAGATAGACTAGTTCTATATATACAGATAGACATAGACAGGCACAGGCAGATATCGATAGTTATGTTTGATGATAGGTTTAATCCTCCTCTAAGAGATATACTATTCTGGTAAGGGTGGAGAGGAGTGCTGAGGACAACATTGAAAAGTGCCTAAGGACCATTCAGTTTACTGGTTTTGTATTTGACTGAGTTTGGTTCATTGTTAAAAAAAAATACACTTGGCAGGGAATAGAGAGGCAAAGATTAAAACAGACACAGAAGGAACACCCATTCAGAGCCTGTCCCACATGTGGCCCATACATATACAGCCACCCAATTAGACAAGACGGATGAAGTAAAGAAGTGCAGGCCGACAGGAGCCGGATGTAGATCGCTCCCAAGAGACACAGCCAGAATACAGCAAATACAGAGGCGAATGCCAGCAGCAAACCACTGAACTGAGAACGGGACCCCAGTTGAAGAAAGGACTGGAAGAGCTTGAAGGGGCTCAAGACCCCATATGAACAACAATGCCAACCAATCAGAGATTCCAGGGACTAAGCCACTACCCAAAGACTATACATGGACTGACTCTGGGCTCCAACCTCATACGTAGCAATGCATAGCCTAGTAAGAGCACCAGTGGAAGGGGAAGCCCTTGGTCCTGCCAAGACTGAACCCCCAGTGAACGTGATTGTTGGGGGGAGGGCGGCAATGGGGAAAGGGTGGGGAGGGGAACACCCATAAAAAGGGGAGAGGGAGGGATTAGGGGGATGTTTGCCCGGAAACCGGGAAAGGGAATAACACTTGAAATGTAAATAAGAAATACTCAAGTTAATAAAAAAAATACCCAATAAGAACCTTTAAGGAAGAAAAGATTTATTATGACTCCCAGTTTGTGGGAGTTCTCTTCATCATGGTTCAGAGCACATAGCAGAGAAAACTGGCTTCCTTTATGTCAGCCCTGAAGCAGAAATGAATCCTGTGCAGCATGGTTTGCTGGCTTTTCTAGTTTGAACTCAGCCTAGGACATGATGCTGACCACATTAAGAAAGGAAGAAATGGGTAATCTATACTTCTCTAGTTATATATTTTATTTATTTAGATTTCCTTTTCTAGTTTTCACTCACTTTCCAATAAACTTCCTCTTAAAGGAATACATCAGTGAATCAATCAATTGATTTACATCAAAATCTTCATGATACAACTAGTTAGTGGAAAAACTCAGTGGCATCTAATACTGAGTGCCAAGCCTCTGAGCCATCCATCTTTCTTTCTTTTATAGGGAAGATCTATGTGAATGACATATATGTCTGCTCAGCCATCAACATCATTGCAAAATATTACTGTGATGTTAAATTTGAAGATTATCTATTATCTGGTAAAGTTGGTCTCAGGAGTAAGAACAGGCCTGTGCCTGTAAGTGAATGTCATGTGTGCCTCTGTAGTGATTCAAGTATCTAGCAGAGTTTCAACAGTGGAGTGGTTTCATCAGAATACCTGACTGCTTTGAGTAAATCATGCAAGAGAGAGTTTCAACTGAAATTAATTTGAGTCTCAGAAGAATGGCTATTTTTCTCACTGGATGAGTAACAATAGAGTGTAGCATTGCTTACATTTTAATTGTCTGTAAAGGTATGTTAAAAGCTTGAACTTTAGTTGGAAGCTTCCACTGTTCAAAGGTGAGGGCTTGGATCTGGTTTGCATCAATCCATTCGTGGGTTCATGATTAGAAGACATTATTGAGACTTGATGGAAAATGGGAAATGGGACCTGACTGAAGTACATCACTTGACCCTTCTGGAAAAGTGCTGTCTGATACCCTGCCGCCATGGAGTGAGCAACCTTTTCCATTACACATTCCTATGTTATGATGGTATGCCTTTCCTCACGATCATTGAAATGAAACAAAGTCGTTAACCCCTGCAACCATTAGCACCCAAGCCTAGAAGAAAATGCATGGTATTTACTTATCACTGATAAGTGGATTTTAGCCAAAATTTACAGAATACCCATGATAACCCACCCAAAGAAGTTAAAAAAAAGAAGGAAGGCCCAAGTGAGGATGCTTTAATTCCACTTAAAAGGGAGAAGAAAATAATTATGGGAGGCAGAGTGGGGGATCTGGGTGGAAGAGGGGAGGAGTAGGGAGAAGGGAAAAGGAGAACAGGTTCAGATATGGAGGGAAGACAGTAGAGAAGCCCAGAGACTCAGGAGAACAGATGGAAATATATAGTCTAGGGGGTAGAATTTGGGGAGAACTTATAGTTTCAGAGACCTGGGATGAGAGAGGCTTCCAGGACTCAATGTGGGTGACCTTAACCAACATGCCCAACAGTGGGAATAGGGAACCCAGAGAGACCACCTCCAGTGGTTAGACAGGGCCCCCAGTGGAGGGATAGTGACACCAACCCATTTTCAAAAATTTTGGCCCAAAATTGATACTGTCTAAAAAAAAAAGGGACAGAAATGGAGTAGAGACTGAAGGAATGGCCAACCACTGACTGTCCCAACTTGGTATCTATTCCATGGCCAGGCACCAAACTGTGACACTATTACTGATGTCATGTTGTACTTGCAGATAGGAGCTTAGCATAGCTGTCCTCTGAGAGGCTCTATTACCAGATGACAGATAAATGCAGCTACTCACAGCCAAGCAGTTTTCTGAGGTTGTGAACCACTGTGGAAGAGTTAGGAGGACTGAAGGAACTGAAGTGGATGTCAACCCCATAGGAAGAACAGCAGTCTCAACTAATCTGGTCACTTGGGAACTTCCAGAGACAAAGCCACCATCTAAAGAGCATACATAGGGTGGTCTGAGGCTCTTGGCACAAATGTAGCAGAGGACTGCCTTGTCTGGCCTCAGTGGGAGAGGACTCACTTAATCCTGAAGAGACTCAATCCTGTACAGACTTGATGAACCAGCGACAGGGGAGTCTGGGACAGGGAGCAACCTCTGAGAGGCTAAGGGAAGGGGAGATAGGGTGAAGAAACTCTGAGAGGCAGAGTGCACAGACAACATTTGGGATGGAAATTTAAAAATTAATTAATAATAATTAAAATCAAAAAGTATCTATTTTGCTTGCACAGAATTAGTGTAGCTACAAGAGTATTTAATTGTGTCTTTTCATGGTATCCTGTGGAGGTTGACAATGCATCCTTTACATGATTTCACAAAGATTAAATGTGATAAAGTGTTTGACAAATAGAAGGCAGTCAACAAATACTGTTTCTACTTCCTCACCGTATTCAACGTAGCCATAGATCTTGTTCATAGTTGATATTAATTATGTTTGTATATAAGCTGTTGAGAGAATCAAGACCTCCACATTCCTTTGGAAGCCATCACCGTATATTAGCTTTAGGATGCTTGAAACATCCAAATGTCAACAGCACTTTTATTCTATTTCTTGTTCTTTAATCCCCTTGTAACTTCCTGCTTCCCTGAGGGGACATCCTTCGTCTTATCTTCCTTACAATAACGGATACTATGTTTCAAGTTCCAGATCTGTTTCTGCCCTCTTCCCTCTCCTTTCTCTTCCTCCTTCTCCTTTCTCCTTCTCCTCATCATCATCTTTTTTCATCCCCCTCCACCTATTTCTTGTCCTCTTCATCCGCATCCTCCTCTACCTCTGCCTATTTTACTTTCTTCTCGTCTTTCTGCTCCTTCTTTTTCTATTCATTTTTAGTTTACCCTTTGATGAGTCCATTAGAAAGACTGGAAGCCACTCAATACCAACTCCCATCAAGAGCAGATGTCTGCAAATAGACAGCATATCACCTTTTAAAAATTCATCAGTTTTTCATTTGACAGGCACTGAAATTAATTACTTAAAACGCCAGACCTTTATTTGGATGCTCTGTGTGGTGTGACAGTGACGTTTTCACCACCTACGTGACCTGCCTCTGGTTTGAGTTAGTGTTTGTTAACTATAGTAAAGATTTTGGACTCTTCTTTCTTCTTGAAGTCGTTTTGATAGCTCCAGAATCAACGAAATTTCCGGCTGTACCTCATGCTGAGGTGCAGAACAAAACCATCCCCCACTGCTTCCCACTCCTTCCCACTGCATGACTTCAGCATGTCTGTGTCAGAGAGCATTCACGGTCTTAAGTCATGCTCTCCTAGTCCACATCTAGTTGAGCACCTGAGAGTCCATTAAAATCGCATGCTCATCTTCCACAACTGATTTGTAGCTTCCTTCTCCTGTCAGAATGGTCCACAGAGCCTAATAGTAGACTTGAAGCCACACTACATTCATGCTGCTGATAGTGTGAAAGAAAATGAGCAAGTGTTGTAAAAGGAGCTCAGGAGTCTCGGAAACTTCCTTCAGGAGAGATACTTTCCCCTGAAGGGGAATATAACCTTGCTTTGGAACCAATCACTCCAGGATGTCAGAGTTCTTAAACACGTCTCTTGTGGTAAAACACTGTTAGAGATTCTCCAGGCATGGTTTCTGGTAAGGTCAGAGAGAAAGTGTCAACTTTTGCTGAGATTGCTACAAGTGGCCAGAGAACATTTTCTTTACCTTGCTTTTCTTTTTAATTTTACACACATGTCTGTGTGTTGTGTGTGTAGACACCTGTGTGTAGATGGAAAAAAATGCATGCATATTTCCACATGGGGCCAGAGGTCAAGGTCAGTTATAATCTCTCAGTCATTCTCTACCATACATGTTGATACATGGTCTCTCAGTCAACCTTTGGTTTCACAGACGATGCTGGCCAGAGGGAATTGAGTCTCAGGACCCTCGTTTCTCAATCCCCATCCTACCCTGAGCAATGGAGTCACAAACCTGTGCTAATCTACCTAGCTTTTACCTGATCCTCGTGTTTGTCTGACAAGCTCTTTGCTGTCTGAGACCCCTCCCTAGCCCGGTTTATTTCTCTTTTTTCCCCTTGCATTGGGAAATGAACACAGATTTTCTTACATGGTAGGGAACAGCTTTACACTAAGCTATATCCCTGGGACACTGTAGATTTTGCTTTGAGGAAGGTAGCACTGAGAAGAGGAACACAAATTTGCAGAAGATGTAATAAGTAATCCCAGAATGGTTTTTCTGTTATGAGCAATGGTCTGCTGATATTACATCAGTGTTCATTTCCATACATATCTGGTAAGTGTAGGGTGGTCTTATCACAGCAGCAACCAGATTCTCTTGACTTTGTCTGGGTTAGTATGCTTACTGTCCCGCATAATTTTTGTATTTATGTTTATTATAATCAAGAACTAAAGACAACATGGCTCATCCAGTTAAAATATGACCTCTACCAAACTGAGGTAAAATATAGCAAAAATCCTCCAGTAGCAAGAAGCCAGCCGTCAGGATCTGAATAGGGTCAGAGCTCAATTTTTGTAGATGCTGATAAAAAGTACACAAAACTACCCTCTTTAAATTGCACACTTGAGAGAATCAATAAGTTACATGATACCTGGAGATGTTTAGAGGACAAGAGAAATTGTGAGCCCCAGAGACTGGTGAGAATTCCTATTGCACAATTGGTAGACATTTTGTTGTTGTTTTTGTTGTTGTTGTTGTTTATTTATTTTTTCAATGTTAGTGGAACTTTCTTTAGAAAAACACGTTAATTAATTTCTCGCTTTTAGGGTTAGAGTAAAGTTTTCTAATTAATGCATTCTATGAAATATCGAGGGGTTCTCTTTTCTTCTGTGTATCAACTCCTCCATAATAGAGAGCACGCCATCTACAGTAATGTATGTTGAGTAAGCAACAGTTTCCACAAAAGAGTAAACAGAGGTAACCTGTAAGAGGGTAGGTTAACATTAACTCAGAGATACTATTTATAGCCCTTAGCTTGCAGTCCTTAGCCACTCTTTAATAATCCTCTGCCAATAATAGAAGAATGCCTTAGTGCATATCTATCTAGTGGGATTATGGAAACTATTTACTCTAAATTAAAACAATCTCTCCTGGAGATGGAGGGAGACTGCTAAGAATCAGGAAACATAAAATATTCTAGGCTCAACGAGCTCAGAAAGGCATATGATTTGCAGGTACTTTCAGTAGATTGCCCCTGTGTAGGCAGTAAACGCCTGCTAAGGAGGGAAGAGAGTACCTTTTGTGGAGCTGCCTGCCTGTGGTTAAGAGCTCCAGAGACACAGATTTCATTTGTCATCACCCCTGTTAGGAACAATGATGTTTTCCGTCATGCAGATGCCTCTGATGCAGTCCTAGCCCTGTATGTGACTCCTCATCTATGCTCTTGTAACAAAACCACAGTATCATCTTACCAAACTAAACTCAAACAAAATCATTTCCCAGGCCTCTCATCTGTGCTGTATCTGGTGTAAACAAACAGTTGTTCCCTTCTCTCAGGGGGCAAAAAGATCAATTAAATCAGATACCGTCTACCAACTGTTTCTGAGCAGCTAGGCCATCTCATTTTTAGGTCCTAAAATTATTACATCTGTCTCACTTCAGTCAGTGAGTCATTAGTGCCAAGGATGTTCTATGCATTGATTTGAATATTCACTAAGAGTCTAAACAGAAAGTCATCTCTCAGTCTAGCGGCTTGGGCACTATAATCAACAAATAAAGTCTTGGTTCATCATTAATGGACAGTCATGTGAAAGTCTGTTTCTCTTAGCTTTTTCACTTGAGTAATCATAATAATCATTGCTCTGTGAATGATAATCAGAAGAAAAGACAGTTTTCAAAGCACAGCAGAGAATAGTCAGATTTATGTTTGCTTCATTTCTTTCCTTCTATACCTCCTTTCCCCTTCCTTTCTTTCTTTCTTTCTTTCTTTCTTTCTTTCTTTCTTTCTTTCTTTCTTTCTTTTTTTCTTATAGTATGACAAAGCAGAAGACAATACCTACATAAATGTATATGGTTGCATTTCTATAAAAGCTCATGAGAAAAGAAGCCAGGTGGTATGGCCTTCTGACTCACTGTTGAAGTGTTATTTAATCTTACAGGCTGCTTATACTGTGACTCCTATGTCTTAATGAGGGGAAAGAAATCCCATAATCCAGGGAGAATTGCAAGAGGTAAGGAAAGATGAGACTTTAAAATAGAGTCCCAGACCACTTGGGTGGGGGAGCACACTCATAGAGGCAGGGGGGAGGGAGAAGGGGATAGGGGATTTGTGGAGAGGAACCTGGGAAGGGGGGTAACATTTGAAATGTAAATAAATAAAATAACCAATTAAAAAAACATTTACTGAACTGATGTGTTTCAGTTTGTCAATGTGATTGAAATCATTTGAATATCAGTAAGGATGATATCAATGGTAATTTTTATAAGGTGTCATGAATGTTTTCTCTCTCTCTCTCTCTCTCTCTCTCTCTCTCTCTCTCTGGATTTTCCATCTTTCCAGTTAGGGGGCTTCTTATGATTTTAAATTTGATTTTTGTAAAGTCTATAACTTTCTGCCTATGGTTGATTGAGCTGAATGAAATCAGAATGATATGATCTTTAGGTTTAGAAATTCATGGCCAAGCTAGTGAAACCCCACAGGTCTCACAATGATTCTATGGGATCCAGATCTTCTCCCAAAGCCCTGGCACTCAGCTCTCATCTCAACATGTTTGACATTTGCTAAAATCATGATCTCTGTACTTGACCTTTAAATATCCAGTGTGTATTTCATATTGGAAGAAACCCATTGTGTTAGATCTTTGAAGGCCTTTTTATAAATCTTCTGTTCCTATCCTAGGAGGAAGAGCACTTTCTTGATGATTTTAATATATTTTGAGATAAAGTAAGTCCTCATATTGCATACTCAGAATTTCAAATCAGAGAGACTTCAATTCAGTCTGAAAATCCTGATTACGCAGCAGCATCTCAACATTTCTCTTCATATTTTTTTTCTTCATCTTTATACTGGGGGTAAATACCTCTGGGGAAGGAGAACATTGATATGCAATGATATGCAATGACTAGCATGTATTAGATGCCAAGAAATTGAAGTTCCTGTTAACATCATTCATTTAAATAGTGTCCATAAAGATAAATAGAAAGTTTTGCTTTAAGTAAGTTAATTAGCCAATCTCACCATTAGTTAAGCACAATGACAGTCAGATAATAAGTAGATCTTTCTCATAACACTTATCAAAACTACTCTCCTAAAGAATAATCACCCTACCCTTGCCTTGATATGGCCAACCATTCGCCACACAAACTTCACTTACATAGTTATCTGTATTTACATGCATACATGTGTATAAATGTAAATATATAAATAGAAATGTTCGTAGTGGTATTTTATTTTAATTAGGCTGCTTTTGTTGCAATTTAATTGGAGAATTATTGCATAGTCATCATTAGTGATTGCAGGAATTTTTACAGCCGACCTTGGGAAGATGACTGAGCAGCTACCAAAGAATAAAGAGAACTAACACTGCAATGGCCTTTGAATGTGTTTGACAGGGAGGAAGGCCACAGATTTCTATCATCCACACAGGAACTTCAGTCTGAAGCCTACACCGTCACAATCAGACAACAACAGGTCATTCCTGATAATGTTTGTAATCACTGATCATAGATATCAGGCCAACACAGAAGATAAAATTATTGTTAACAAGTTCTTTGCCAGACTCAGTGCTCCCTCCTCTTCTTCTTCATTCACTTCTCATTAAAGCTGACCTGGGAGATTAGGATCACACAACATGTTTAGTCCTTGCAATATCTTTCTTTGTAGGAATGACTTTTTTTTTTCATTTAGCAAGATAATTTCTAATTCTGTTTATTTCCCTTCAAGTGACATGCCTTCTTTATGCCACAGCAAAACACCTTTGTATCTATAGAACACATTGTCTTGGTGGCTTCGAGCCTTCAGAACAGTCTGAACTTTTGGTAGAGCACACCAGGTCTTCTCTGGGGTGGTTACTGTTATCCCTCACTTGCTTCCCTCGCCATTGCTACCCAAATGATGGTGAACTGTCCTCACTCCGGGGACTCCTACAGCTAGAGTGACAGCTTCATGTCCCCCTCTCTGTTGCAATTCCCAGTTTGCTTGATGTGCTGCCTGGACTGCTCCTGAACATTTTCTGACTATTTCCCTTCGGCCTTCTTTACTTCCACATATCTTTCCTCCCCTCTTGCATGTCACCATCACAGATTCTTCCATTTTCCTCATCACCATCATTATACCTCTGACCTCTGCTTCGGGTGTGATATCCCCATGCTTTCTCCTCTTCCTCCTGCAATGCAGCTTCTCATGAGCCAGGGCTGTTTGATTAATTTTGTAGTTCTAGAGTATCTTCTCTGCACAATTAATAATGTGCCGTAAATTATACATAGAGAAATAAATAAACAAAAATTAGGTGTACATATTTGAGATAGTGTTTCAGTCTATAACCTGAAACTTGCCTGAATGTTGCTATATCGGGTAAGCTGGCCCTGAACCCATGGAGGTACCGCTAACTCGGCCTCCTTGGTGCTTGTATATAGGTGTCTACTAATATTTCACTTTATTTTAACGATGAATTTACCATCAGTGTTGTGATTTCTTTATTATGTTAATTAATTCAACATTGCTATAATTGGCATCTTATTTTTTATATCAATGTTTGGGTTAAAATTTTTCTCATAGCTCCTTTTTCCTTTAAGAGAGATCTTCAAATGTTGGTTTCTTGGCAAAACTTTGGTTTTTGTGGTACTTTTCTTTCCTTTTCATTCTGTTGTCAGATTCATTGAAAATAAATCCAAGTTTTATCTTGGGATCCAGTGCCCGAGAATGTTGTTTCTGCCAGGCTTGTCAGCCCTGGGGAACACCTTAGGCTAATTTATGACTTGATGAATTTTCAGTTCCCACAAGCTGGCAAAGGTTATGTAAGTAAGATGTTGATGGGCCAAGTCCTGGATCTTGCCTCCTGGGAGATGATATTCCAGTAGATGAAATAAATCAAAGTCCTGATGCTCTATGGGATTTAATATGTACTACATTCTCAAGCCATGGACTGTTTACAGACTTTACCTATATGTAGCCTGTGTTTTAATATGATGGAAACTTAATATTTGTTCTCTGTATCTGGCCATTGTGTGTGCCCTGGCAAGTTTTATTATGTTGAGTTTTGGTTTTAATAATGATCAACCACTTATTTCAAATTTATATCTTACTGATGGCTGAAATAGTTGTTGAGGACAGTCTAAATGCTGATGATACCTTAAATTCTACAAAGAAGAATATTATAATATTCTATATAATATAATATATATGTAATATAATATAATATTACAAAACTGAAAATATGTAAGCTAAGTCCTACAGTTTACATTGTTTTTCTCCTACCACTTTCTCTCTAGGCCCCCACAGGATTCAGGTGGGGCTAGGGATAGAGGACAACAGGATTTAGCCTTGTCAACTCTTTCTCCATTGACATCTTTCAGTTTGACCATTTTCCTATCACATGCCATGTTCAAATACCAGTCCCTCTTAGACTTCCCTCTGTTTTCTTTCTTCCACTAAAGTT